>NW_021823222.1:0-51307 GCF_901001165.1 Salmo trutta
AGAGAGGGAGAGAGAGACAAAGAGAGAGAGAGAGAGAGAGAGAGAGAGAGAGAGAAAGGCAGAGAGAGAGACAGAGAGAGAGAGAGAGAGAGAGACAGAGACAGAGACAGAGACAGAGACAGAGACAGAGAGAGAGAGGCAGAGAGAGGCAGAGAGAGGCAGAGAGAGGCAGAGAGAGAGAGCGGTGTGTGTAGTGTACTTCATACTGTAAGTTACCTACCGAGACCATCTTCCCCTCAGAAGGCATGAAGGCAGGTCTGTTGCTGAGTCTCAGCTTGGTCTGCAGGGTGTTGAAGTTGATCTCCAGCTGGCACTTCTCCTGGACCTTTAAATATCACAATTATATTGGCCACTTAGCAGACGTTTCAATCCAAAATGACTTAGTCACACATGCATACATTGTTCGTATTATTATTAAACCTATTCAATGGGAAGTCCCATTGAGACCGATGTCTCTTTTACAAGGGAGCCCTGATTCATAAAAGGAATTAGTGACAATCATTATAACAATCCAAGCGGGTGTGGAACCTTGGGGGGCTTGTGCTGCCGGCGATAGTCTCTGAAGTCCTCCAGCTTCTGCTGCATCGCCTGCATGGTGTTCTCTGGGGCACGGTTCTCCAGCCACGGGATGGTGCGACGGATCCACTCTAGGAGCTATGGGGGGGGGAGTAGGTGTGGAAGAGGAGAGGCATAGAGGAACAGAAGGAGAGGGAGAGGAACAGGAGGAGAGAGTAGATGGTAGGAGGTGAGGGGACAGACAGGGCAGGTATAGAGAGACAGCAAAGGAGTGGTAGAGCAGGTGAGGTTAACACAATGACAATAAGGAATGGACAGAGCGATGAGAGAGAGACTTTTGTACTAATAGTGAATAACTAATTACATGTAGCAGTGTGAATGTAATGGAGAGCTCTTTGGTCTTGGCCATGGTGGAGAGTTTGGAATCTGATTGATTGATTGCTTCTGTGGACAGGTGTCTTTTATACAGGTAACAAACTGAGATTAGGAGCACTCCCTTTAAGAGTGTGCCCCTTATCTCAGCTCGTTACCTGTATAAAAGACACCTGGGAGCCAGAAATCTTTCTGATTGAGAGGGGTCAAATACTTATTTCCCTCATTAAAATGCAAATCAATTTATAACATTTTTGACATGCGTTTTTTTCTGGATTTTTTTGTTGTTATTCTGTCTCTCACTGTTCAAATAAACCTACCATTAAAATTATAGACTGATCATTTCTTTGTCAGTGGGCAAACGTACAAAATCAGCAGGGGATCAAATACTTTTTCCCCCACTGTACATGTTTTACTTATCCATTTTTTACTTAAAACTTTTTTTTACTTAAAACTTCTTAAAGCATTGTTGGTTAAGGGTTTGTAAGTAAGCATTTCACTGTAAGGTCTACCTACACCTGTTGTATTCGGGCACATCTGACAAATACTATTTGCATTGATTTGATTTTGATTATGGGGAGGGGGACAGAGGAGGGGTGTGGTGCTTACATCACTAGCCAGCTTCTCATAGTCCTCCATCAGCTGCTCATTCTCCTGGTTGACAGCCAGCACCTTGCAGATTCGATTGGCTGCTGTCTCCGCCTGGGGGAGGAAAGAGGAAGGAACACGGTGAATACGTTCTATCATCGCCATGGGAACTGTTACTGTAGTCAGTCAGAACACGTCATGGTCGATACTAACTCTCTCTCTCTCTCTAGATACTAACTCTCTCTCCCACTCTAGATACCAACTCCCTCTCTCTCTCTAGATATCTAACTCTCTCTCCCACTCTAGATACTAACTCCCTCTCTCACTCTAGATACTAACTCTCTCTCCCACTCTAGATACTAACTCCCTCTCCCACTCTAGATACTAACTCCCCCTCCCACTCTAGATACTAACTCCCTCTCCCACTCTAGATACTAACTCCCTCTCCCACTCTAGATACTAACTCCCTCTCCCACTCTAGATACTAACTCCCTCTCCCACTCTAGATATCTAACTCTCTCTCCCACTCTAAATACTAACTCCGTCTCTCTCTCTAGATATCTAACTCTCTCTCCCACTCTAGATACTAACTCTCCCTCCCACTCTAGATACTAACTCTCCCTCCCACTCTAGATACTAACTCTCTCTCTCGATACTTTAACTCTCTCTCCCACTCTAGATACTAACTCTCTCTCCCACTCTAGATACTAACTCTCTCTCCCACTCTAGATACTAACTCCCTCTCCCTCTCTAGATACTAACTCTCCCTCCCACTCTAGATACTAACTCTCTCTCTCGATACTAACTCTCTTTCCCACTCTAGATACTAACTCTCTCTCTAGATACTAACTCTCTCTCCCACTCTAGATACTAACTCCCTCTCCCACTCTAGATACTAACTCTCTCTCCCACTCTAGATACTAACTCTCTCTCCCTCTCTCGATACTAACTCTCTCTCCCTCTCTCGATACTAACTCTCTCTCCCACTCTAGATACTAACTCTCTCTCCCACTCTAGATACTAACGCTCTCTCCCACTCTAGATACTAACGCTCTCTCCCACTCTAGATACTAACGCTCTCTCCCACTCTAGATACTAACGCTCTCTCCCACTCTAGATACTAACGCTCTCTCCCACTCTAGACACTAACGCTCTCTCCCACTCTAGATATCTAACTCTCTCTCTAGATACTAACTCCCTCTCTCACTCTAGATACTAACTCTCTCTCCCACTCTAGATATCTAACTCTCTCTAGATACTAACTCCCTCTCCCACTCTAGTACTAACTCTCTCTCCCACTCTAGATATCTACTCTCTCTCTAGATACTAACTCCCTCTCCACTCTCGATACTAACTCTCTCTCCAACTCTAGATATCTAACTCTCTCTCTAGATACTAACTCCCTCTCCCACTCTAGTACTAACTCCCTCTCCCACTCCTCGATACTAACTCTCTCTCCCACTCTAGATATCTAACTCACTCTCTAGATACTAACTCCCTCTCCCACTCTAGATACTAACTCTCTCTCCCCATCTAGATACTAACTCCCTCTCCCACTATAGTCTAAGCTCTCTCTCCCACTCTAGATACTAACTCTCTCTCCCACTCTAGATACTAACTCCCTCTCCCACTCTAGATACTAACTCCCTCTCTAGATACTAACTCCCTCTCCCACTCTAGATACTAACTCCCTCTCCCACTCTAGATACTAACTCCCTCTCCCAGTCTAGATACTAACTCCCTCTCCCAGTCTAGATACTAACTCGCTCTCCCACTCTAGATATCTAACTCCCTCTCCCACTCTAGATATCTAACTCCCTCTCCCACTCTAGACACTAACTCCCTCTCCCACTCTAGACACTAACTCCCTCTCCCACTCTAGACACTAACTCCCTCTCCCACTCTAGACACTAACTCCCTCTCCCACTCTAGACACTAACTCCCTCTCCCACTTTAGACACTAACTCCCTCTCCCACTCTAGACACTAACTCCCTCTCCCACTCTAGACACTAACTCCCTCTCCCACTCTAGATATCTAACTCCCTCTCCCACTCTAGATATCTAACTCCCTCTCCCACTCTAGACACTAACTCCCTCTCCCACTCTAGACACTAACTCCCTCTCCCACTCTAGACACTAACTCCCTCTCCCACTCTAGACACTAACTCCCTCTCCCACTCTAGACACTAACTCCCTCTCCCACTCTAGACACTAACTCCCTCTCCCACTCTCGACACTAACTCTCTCTCCCACTCTCGATACTAACTCTCTCTCCCACTCTCGATACTAACTCTCCCCCTCTCTGTCTAGATATCTAACTCTCCCCCTCTCTGCCGAGATATCTAACTCTCCCCCTCTCTGCCGAGATATCTAACTCTCCCCCTCTCTGCCGAGATATCTAACTCTCCCCCTCTCTGCCGAGATATCTAACTCTCCCCCTCTCTGTCTAGATATCTAACTCTCCCCCTCTCTGTCTAGATATCTAACTCTCCCCCTCTCTGTCTAGATATCTAACTCTCCCCCTCTCTGTCTAGATATCTAACTCTCCCCCTCTCTGTCTAGAATCATAACTCTCCCCCTTCTCTGTCTAGATATCTAACTCTCCCCCCTACTCTGTCTAGATATCTAACTCCTCCCCCTCTCTGTCTAGATATGATATCTAACTCTCCCCCTCTCTTGCTCTAGATATCTAACTCTCCCCCTCTCTGTCTAGATATCTAACTCTCCCCCTCTCTGTCTAGATATCTAACTCTCCCCCTCTCTGTCTAGATATCTAACTCTCCCCCTCTCTGTCTAGATATCTAACTCTCCCCCTCTCTGCCTAGATATCTAACTCTCCCCTCTCTGCCTAGATATCTAACAGTCTATCTAGATATCTCTCTACCCATCTTTCTACCAATATCTCTCTCTCTTCATCGGAGAATACAGTAGAGGAATGGGCTAACAGCAAGAGTACAGTAGAGGAATGGGCCAGCATCTAGCGAGGTACACTCTCTCTTCATCAGAGAGTACAGTAGAGGAATGGGCCAGCATCTAGCGAGGTACACTCTCTCTTCATCAGAGAATACAGTAGAGGAATGGGCTAACAGCAAGAGTACAGTAGAGGAATGGGCCAGCAGCTAGCGAGGTACACTCTCTCTTCATCAGAGAGTACAGTAGTGGAATGGGCTAACAGCTAGCGAGGTACACTCTCTCTTCATCAGAGAATACAGTAGAGGAATGGGCTAACAGCTAGCGAGGTACACTCTCTCTTCATCAGAGAATACAGTAGAGGAATGGGCTAACAGCTAGCGAGGTACACTCTCTCTTCATCAGAGAGTACAGTAGTGGAATGGGCCAGCAGCTAGCGAGGTACACTCTCTCTTCATCAGAGAGTACAGTAGAGGAATGGGCCAGCAGCTAGCGAGGTACACTCTCTCTTCATCAGAGAATACAGTAGAGGAATGGGCTAACAGCTAGCGAGGTACACTCTCTCTTCATCAGAGAGTACAGTAGTGGAATGGGCCAGCAGCTAGCGAGGTACACTCTCTCTTCATCAGAGAGTACAGTAGTGGAATGGGCCAGCAGCTAGCGAGGTACACTCTCTCTTCATCAGAGAGTACAGTAGTGGAATGGGCCAGCAGCTAGCGAGGTACACTCTCTCTTCATCAGAGAGTACAGTAGAGGAATGGGCTAACAGCTAGCGAGGTACACTCTCTCTTCATCAGAGAGTACAGTAGAGGAATGGGCTAACAGCTAGCGAGGTACACTCTCTCTTCATCAGAGAGTACAGTAGTGGAATGGGCTAACAGCTAGCGAGGTACACTCTCTCTTCATCAGAGTGTACAGTAGTGGAATGGGCCAGAAGATACTGTCATCACTGTCATCAAAACAACGACCGAAAATTTGGAAAAAAACAGGTGGCGGACCTTACTTCAAAACTAAACTCGCTCGAGAACCACCACAGGAGGTCAAATTTGAGACTGGTTAATCTGCGCATTGAAAGAGCCCATCAGCTTCCAGCTCCATTCAGGCCTGAGAAACCACCCCTCTCCTCGAGTCCTTATCATGAAGTTTCTTAAGACTTAAGACAAGTCTGAGTGAGGCGGAAAGCCAGGGCTATAGGCAAGGTGATGTACGGGGACCAAGAGATCATGTCCTTCCCTGACGTATCCGCGGACCTGCACTGAAAAAGAAAATGTTTACGATGGGGTCAAACGCCAGCTAAGATCCCTCAACATTGCCTATGGAATAGTCTTCCTAGCTAAACTACAGCTGACTTACAGTGGACGGTCACACGGATTTGAATCTCCCTCTCAAGCCGAGGCGGTTCATCCGCGGCGGCATACAATGTGAATCTTTTTCCTAGTCATGTTGCTGCTGTGAAGTTTACCACCACTCTGGACTACGGAGAATTAAACCACCTTGGATTATGTGACTGTTTGGCAAGCTAACTAACGTTAGCTAATGTATTAGCTGCTACTGTAGTACTGCAGCTAGCATAACAGTTGAGTGAATAATACGGCGAGCTAGCCCACTCAAAGTTTCCTTATATTATTTGTAGCCTGTACGTGCTCATCACTTAGCACGGGTTTCTCCCAAATGACAGGCGAGATAGCTGTCCATTGAACGTCGGACTTCACGTTTAAGTTTATTTTTTGTTACGTTGATAATTGTCTTCCGTTGGATCACATAAAACCTTGTAAAATGCCGGTGAAGATATTTAGCTCCATGTCAACGGACACGTCGGGACCTTGTTCATTCATCCTGCACCACCGAGAAGCATCGGCACGACTTCATATGAAGACTTAAGTTTCGATCATATCCTTGGACTAAAATGATTGTCACTCACGTGACATCAACATCATGCGCAAAGGCCTTTGGGTAACGTAGCACATATTCAATATGGTATCTCTTTTTCCTCACGTAACCTGTTCATTTCTGTTGGTTTTATAAACGTATTATGGTATACTACGTTAACGCTATATGTATGGGTCATTTTGTTACTTGGTAGATACTAGCAGCAGACCCTATGTTGTGGATCATCTACAACTATTTTCGATGACGTTGTCCCCACAGTGACCGTACGTACATAACCCAACCAGAAGCCATGGATTACCGGCAATATCCGCACTGAGCTAAAGAGTAGAGCTGCCGCTTTCAAGGAGCGGGACTCTAACCCAGACGCTTATAAAAATTCATACTATGCCTTGAAATAAACCATCAAACAGGAATAACATAAATACAGGACTAAGATCGAATCCTACTACACCGGCTCCGACGCCATGCTGATCCATGGAGATTCATTGTTTCAACAGAATCGGCGGAATGAACACACCCCTGGTCACATGCAAAACACATTTCACTTCCATAGAAGCCACATACAAACAGCATGATCACTTTGGTATGGTGGTGTAGTGGTACAGGACTATTATGGTCTCTAGTGGTACAGGACTATTATGGTCTCTAGTGGTACACGACTATTATGGTCTCTAGTGGTACACGACTATTATGGTCTCTAGTGGTACACGACTATTATGGTCTTCTAGTGGTACACGACTATTATGGTCTCTAGTGGTACACGACTATTATGGTCTCTAGTGGTACACGACTATTATGGTCTCTAGTGGTACACGACTATTATGGTCTCTAGTGGTACACGACTATTATGGTCTCTAGTGGTACACGACTATTATGGTCTCTAGTGGTACACGACTATTTATGGTCTCTAGTGGTACAGGACTATTATGGTCTCTAGTGGTACACGACTATTATGGTCTCTAGTGGTACACGACTATTATGGTCTCTAGTGGTACACGACTATTATGGTCTCTAGTGGTACACGACTATTATGGTCTCTAGTGGTACACGACTATTATGGTCTCTAGTGGTATAGTAGGACTATTATGGTCTCTAGTGGTATAGTAGGACTATTATGGTCTCTAGTGGTATAGTAGGACTATTATGGTCTCTAGTGGTATAGTAGGACTAATTATGGTCTAGTGGTATAGTAGGAGCTATGGTCTCTAGTGGTATAGTAGGACTATTATGGTCTCTAGTGGTATAGTAGGACTATTATGGTCTCTAGTGGTATAGTAGGACTATTATGGTCTCTAGTGGTATAGTAGGACTATTATGGTCTCTAGTGGTATAGTAGGACTATTATGGTCTCTAGTGGTATAGTAGGTCTATTATGGTCTCTAGTGGTATAGTAGGACTATTATGGTCTCTAGTGGTATAGTAGGACTATTATGGTCTCTAGTGGTACAGGACTATTATGGTCTCTAGTGGTACAGGACTATTATGGTCTCTAGTGGTACAGGACTATTATGGTCTCTAGTGGTACAGGACTATTATGGTCTCTAGTGGTACAGGACTATTATGGTCTCTAGTGGTACAGGACTATTATGGTCTCTAGTGGTACACGACTATTATGGTCTCTAGTGGTACACGACTATTATGGTCTCTAGTGGTACACGACTATTATGGTCTCTAGTGGTACACGACTATTATGGTCTCTAGTGGTACACGACTATTATGGTCTCTAGTGGTACACGGACTATTATGGTCTCTAGTGGTACACGACTATTATGGTCTCTAGTGGTACACGACTATTATGGTCTCTAGTGGTACACGACTATTATGGTCTCTAGTGGTACACGGACTATTATGGTCTCTAGTGGTACACGACTATTATGGTCTCTAGTGGTACACGACTATTATGGTCTCTAGTGGTACAGGACTATTATGGTCTCTAGTGGTACAGGACTATTATGGTCTCTAGTGGTACAGGACTATTATGGTCTCTAGTGGTACAGGACTATTATGGTCTGTAGTGGTACAGTACTATTATGGTCTCTAGTGGTACAGGACTATTATGGTCTCTAGTGGTACAGGACTATTATGGTCTCTAGTGGTACAGGACTATTATGGTCTCTAGTGGTACAGGACTATTATGGTCTCTAGTGGTACAGGACTATTATGGTCTCTAGTGGTACAGGACTATTATGGTCTCTAGTGGTATAGGTCTATTATGGTCTCTAGTGGTATAGGACTATTATGGTCTCTAGTGGTACAGGACTATTATGGTCTCTAGTGGTACAGGACTATTATGGTCTCTAGTGGTACAGGACTATTATGGTCTCTAGTGGTACAGGACTATTATGGTCTCTAGTGGTACAGGACTATTATGGTCTCGAAGGACTAAAGACTAGAGGGAGGCGCTCACCTTCTGCTTGCCTGAGAAGGCCTGGTAGTAACACTGTGGTACTGTACCTTCTGCTTGCCTGAGAAAGCCTGGTAGTAACACTGTGGTACTGTACCTTCTGCTTGCCTGAGAAAGCGTGGTAGTAACACGACACATAAGTCATGATGGCCTTCTCATCCGGCCTCAACGTGCTAACGATGTCTGCCCAGGGAACAAAGGGAGGAGGAGAAGGGAGAGGGAAGGGGAGAGGGAAGGGGAGAGGGAAGGAGAGAGGGAAGGAGAGAGGGAAGGGGAGAGGGAAGGGGAGAGGGAAGGAGAGAGGGAAAAAAGAGAGAGAAGTGCAGAGTAAAAGTGTGCAGAGACAAAAAGTTCCAGCAGGTGGAGCAGTACAGTCAGACACCAGGGAGAGAGGAGACGACAGGCACCAGTCTGATCAGGTTGTCAGACACCAGGGAGAGAGGAGACGACAGGCACCAGTCTGATCAGGTTGTCAGACACCAGGGAGAGAGGAGACGACAGGCACCAGTCTGATCAGGTTGTCAGACACCAGGGAGAGAGGAGACGACAGGCACCAGTCTGATCAGGTTGTCAGACACCAGGGAGAGAGGAGACGACAGGCACCAGTCTGATCAGGTTGTCAGACACCAGGGAGAGAGGAGACGACAGGCACCAGTCTGACCAGGTTGTCAGACACCAGGGAGAGAGGAGACGACAGGCACCAGTCTGACCAGGTTGTCAGACACCAGGGAGAGAGGAGACGACAGGCACCAGTCTGACCAGGTTGTCAGACACCAGGGAGAGAGGAGACAACAGGCACCAGTCAACATCAACAGGCCGACCTGTTGGTTGGTTTGCTAGTTTATCTGTCTGTTTGGATTCTATTGGCGGTTTAGCTGCTATAGTCCCAATGGCTACTATTCCTGGTGTCACCACTAAACAGGTGGGTAGGAGTTGGCTCTTTCACATTCAGTCATGTTTCTGACTGTATTCATCATACTTGTTGATAGTGTGAATTTGTCTGATGTAGCCTTCTTTATACAGTAATCTGAGCTACATGAGGTTCACTATATACTGCTCATTCTCTTCTTCTTGACCCTATTCTTCTCCTTCTTCTACATGCCATAATAAAAGGGTGGCAGTGTCTAAATCCTCTCTTCCAATTATAAATAGAGAGAGTCTTTTTTCCACTCTGTCTTTTAAACACAGCTGGTCTCTCTGCTGCCTGGCTGCTGCAATGTGATCTTTAGTTCTGGTCCTCTCCAGTGAAATTAGTCCTTATATAACTACACAACTCTTCTTCTTTAGTTCTGGTCCTTCTATAACTACACAACTCTTCTTCTTCTTTAGTTCTGGTCCTTCTATAACTACACAACTCTTCTTCTTCTGTAGTTCTGGTCCTTCTATAACTACACAACTCTTCTTCTTCTGTAGTTCTGGTCCTTCTATAACTACACAACTCTTCTTCTGTAGTTCTGGTCCTTATATAACTACACAACTCTTCTTCTTCTGTAGTTCTGGTCCTTCTATAACTACACAACTCTTCTTCTTCTGTAGTTCTGGTCCTTATATAACTACACAACTCTTCCTTCTTAGTTGGGAGATTTTTTTTTTTTTTAAATAACGTTCCATACTGAAAAATAACGTTCCATACTGAAGGATAACGTGTTCTTCTGTCTCAATACAGATGTGTGTATCACACATATTGATATCCTGATTTTACACTTAAAAAGAAACCTGTTAAAGCTAAGAGATCCCGAACAACGATCATCGACCCCTGTAGAACCAGATGGTATCACATAAGAGATCGACCCCTGTAGAACCAGATGGTATCACATAAGAGATCGACCCCTGTAGAACCAGATGGTATCACATAAGAGATCGACCCCTGTAGAACCAGATGGTATCACATAAGAGATCGACCCCTGTAGAACCAGATGGTACTCACATAAGAGATCGACCCCTGTAGAACCAGATGGTATCCATAAAGAGATCGACCCCTGTAGAACCAGATGGTACTCCACATAAGAGATCGACCCCTGAAGAACCAGATGGTATCACATAAGAGATCGACCCCTGTAGAACCAGATGGTCCACATACGAGATCGACCCCTGTAGAACCAGATGGTACCACATAAAACTACGTCTATCTATGTGCTGAGAGATCCAATGAAACATGACCCACTCAACTCAAAGGTGACCAAGTACGCATTGGCGGTGGTTGGGGTTAAGTAGTCCGTCCCCACCCTCCCTTGCTACATAAAGTGATGAATCCAATCAAACAATTACATGTACTAGGAGTTGAGTTAGTTGTGGTAGACTGGTCTGACTGACTGGAGACTGGTCTGACTGACTAGAGACTGGTCTGACTGACTGGAGACTGGTCTGACTGACTGGAGACTGGTCTGACTGACTGGAGACTGGTCTGACTGACTGGAGACTGGTCTGACTGACTGGAGACGGTCTGACTGACTGGAGACTGGTCTGACTGACTGGAGACTGGTCTGACTGACTGGAGACTGGTCTGACTGACTGGAGACTGGTCTGACTGACTGGAGACTGGTCTGACTGACTGGAGACTGGTCTGACTGACTGGAGACTGGTCTGACTGACTGGAGACTGGTCTGACTGACTGGAGACTGGTCTGACTGACTGGAGACTGGTCTGACTGAATGGAGACTGGTCTGACTGAATGGAGACTGGTCTGACTGAATGGAGACTGGTCTGACTGGCTGGAGACTGGTCTGACTGGCTGGAGACTGGTCTGACTGGCTGGAGACTGGTCTGACTGGCTGGAGACTGGTCTGACTGACTGGAGACTGGTCTGACTGACTGGAGACTGGTCTGACTGACTGGAGACTGGTCTGACTGACTGGAGACTGGTCTGACTGACTGGAGACGGTCTGACTGACTGGAGACGGTCTGACTGACTGGAGACTGGTCTGACTGACTGGAGACTGGTCTGACTGACTGGAGACTGGTCTGACTGACTGGAGACTGGTCTGACTGACTGGAGACTGGTCTGACTGGAGACGGTCTGACTGGTGCCTGTTATAGCAACAGAGATAGGACTATTTATTTTCCCATCATGCATTTGGAGGTGTGAAACTGTGAACCAATGCGGAGAGAGAGGAGGAAGAAGAGCGTGAGCGGTTCCCCCCTGTTGGGCAGGGGCGAGGCGGGATGGGGCGGTGCAGCTGCAGAGAGAGAATGGTTAGTGTTAGTGGACAGACAGACAGACAGACAGACAGACAGACGAGCAGGAACCGAACCACCAGGAGGAGGTGAGGAGGAGGAGGAGGAGGAGGAGGGGAAAAGGTGAGGAGGGGAAAGGTGAGGAGGAGAAGGGGAGAGAGGTGAGGAGTAGGAGGGGGGAGAAGTGAGGAAGAGGAGGGAGGAGAGGTGAGGAGGAGGAGGTGAGGAGGAGGGGGAGCGTTGCATCCTGGGATACCTTCTGGGCGCCAGAGAATGCGTGGTAGAAGCTAGACACGTAGGTCATGATGGCCTTTTCATCCGGGCGGGCTGTGCCTACGATGTCTGTAGAGAGAGAGGGTGGTTGGGGGGGGATGGAGGAAGGAGGAGAGGGGGAGGAGGGGGTATGGTAATGATCAGGTCAAACACAACAGATAAATGACATGTCGTAAAGACTGGGGGGTGAATGGTAAACACCCTATTCTCTATATACAGTACACTACTTCTGGACAGGTCAAACACAACATACAAATGAGTCAAGACCATAGAGTTGAAATAGAGGGCGAATCTTTGCATCTTTGCAATAATAGCTTCAGTGACAGCATTGCCTGTACATTGGATAGATCCAGAGCCTTCAGAAAGTATTCACACCACCTGTACTTTACAGCCTGAATTTAAAATGTTTTAAGTTTAGATTTTGTGTCATTGGTCTACACACACACACACACAATACCACGTAATGTCAAAGTGGAATGATGTTTTTAGAATTTTTTACAAATTAATAAAAAAATAAAAGCTGAAATGTCTTCTGTCAATAAGTATTCAACCCCTTTGTAATGTCAAGCCTAAATCCAGGAGTAAAAATGTATTTAAAAAATAATTTTTACATTTAACCTTTATTTAACATTTAACCTTTATATAACTAGGCAAGTCAGTTAAGAACAAATTATTATTTACAATGACGGCCGACACCGGCCAAACCCGGACGACGATGGGCCAATTGTGCGCCGCCCTATGGGACTCCCAATCACGGCCGTTTGTGATACAGCCTGGATTCGAACCAGTGTGTGTCTGTAGTGACGCCTCTAGCACTGAGATGCAGTGACTTAGACCGCTGCGCCACTCGGGAGCCCATGGATTCACTGTGTGAAATAATAGTGTTTAACATGATTTTTGAATGACTACCTCATCTCTGTACCTTACACATATAAATTATCTGTAAGATCCCTCAGTCGAGCAGTGAATTTCAAACACAGATTCAACCACAAAGACCAGGGAGGTTTTTCAACGCCTCGCTGAGGGAGGGCACCTATTGGTAGATGGGTAAAATAAAACAGCAGACATTGAATATCCCTTTGAGCACGGTGAAGTTATTAATTACACTTTGGATGGTGTATCAATACACCCAGTCACTACAAAGATACAGGTGTCCTTCCTAACTCAGTTGGCGGAGAGGAAGGAAACCTCTCATGGATTTCACCATGAGGTGACTTTATAACAGTTAGAGTTTAATGGCTGTGATAGGAGAAAACTGAGGATGGATCAACAATATTGTAGTTACTCCACAATACTAACCTAATTGTCGGGGTGAAAACAAAGAATCCTGTACAGAATAAAAACAGAACGCTTTCAACACCTTGTAGAGTCCATCCCCTGATGAATTCATCAGGATATCAGTAGGAGTCAACATGGACCAGCGCCCCCGTGGAACGCTGATCCCCTGATCAGGGGATGGACTCTACAAGGTGTCTAAAGCGTTCCACAGGGATGCTGGTCCATGTTGACTCCAATGCTTCCCACAGTTGTCAAGTTGGCTGGATGTCCTTTAAGTAGTGGACCATTCTTGATACACACGGGAAACTGTTGAGTGTGAAAAACCCAGCAGCGTTGCAGTTCTTGTCACAAACCGGTGCACCTGGCACCTACTACCAAACCCCGTTAAAAGGCACTTAAATATTTTGTCTTGCCCATTCACCCTCTGAATGGCACACAGACACAATCCATGTCTCAATTGTCTCAAGGCTTAAAAATCCTTCTTTAACCTGTCTCCTCCCCTTCATCTACACTGATTTGAAGTGGATTTAACAAGTGACATCAATAAGGGATCATAGCTTTCACCTGGATTCACCTGGTCAGTCTTGTCATGGAAAGAGCCGGTGTTCTTAATGTTTTGTACGCTCAGTATATATACAGTGCTTTCAGAAAGTATTAAGACCCCTTGATTTTTTACACATTTTTATTACGTTACAGCCTTATTCTAAAATGGATTACTATATATATATATATATATATATATATATATATATATATATATATATATATAAATAAACACTGTTAGATAATTGTTTTACTATTACTAACAACAACAGATTAAACAAATTTTGTCAAAAGGATCTGCGGAATAATTTTAGAGGTTTTAATACAATGTCATATTATTGATCTCCAGCGTATGTTGTTAAACCCTGAGCAACATGGGCCTGGGAGGTCTGGGAGTTGTGTTTTGGTTATGAAGGTGGGGTCGCCGGTCCCCCCCCAAAAAAACGTTAAGAACTCCTGCTCTATCCAACTCTATGGTAAAGACCTCCACCCCACAATGACAGCTTGATAAACAGGAGAATAATATCCAGGAAGAGAAAACGCCACTTTGAGTCACTCCAGACGGCGTGCTAATCTAGGGAAAATTCTAGAAAACGCACTCGCACGTACGTACACGTGCGCAAACACACACACACACACACACACACACACACACACACACACACACACACACACACACACACACACTCTCTCTCTAACCCTCCATGACATGTATATTTATGTACAGAGATAACCAGTTCATAAAATGGGGCACTGGGACAGGGCAAGAGGAACGGAATAGAGAGAGCAGTCTATCATCTGACTGTAAGTCTCCGTTCAGCTTCCTGAAAAAAAATGAGAGGACCAGACAACCTCTGTGGGGTCAAAATATCTTGGTATAAACAAATACCACTGAAAGACAATGGCTGGATCCCTAATGGCACCTTATTACCTATATAGTGCACTACTTTTCACCAAAGCTGGTCAAAAGTAGTGCACTTAATAGGGAATAGGGTGCCAGCTGCATTTGTATCTAGTTAAACACAAAACAACACTGTTAAGGTCATTTTTCATGAATGTCAGTCTCAACTTCTGTTTGCTTAGCCCAGTGTTTCTTCATCCTGGTTCTGGGGGGACCCAAAGGACTGCACATGTTCCTTTTGGCCCTAGCACTAACACCCGATTCAAATAATCAAAAGGGTTAGGTCTTCAGGACCAGGTTTGGGAAACACTTCCTTAACCCTTGACCCTGGACCCTCCTGGTCTTACCCTCAGCGTCCAACATCTTGGGGATGTCCAGGTACTTCTCTGCCACGTCGAAGGCTGTGTTCAGGTTAGTCATGGGGTCATCCTACAGGACAGAGGAGAGACAGAGCGATAGAGGTCAGGGGTCATTCTACAGGACAGAGGAGAGACAGTGAGATAGAGGTCAGGGGTCATCCTACAGGACAGAGGAGAGACAGTGAGATAGAGGTCAGGGGTCATCCTACAGGAGAGAAACGAGACAGAGCGATAGAGGTCAGGGGTCATCCTACAGGAGAGAAACGAGACAGAGCGATAGAGGTCAGGGGTCATCCTACAGGACAGAGGAGAGACAGTGAGATAGAGGTCAGGGGTCATCCTACAGGAGAGAGGAGAGACAGAGAGAGAGGTCAGGGGTCATCCTACAGGAGAGAAATGAGACAGAGCGATAGAGGTCAGGGGTCATCCTACAGGAGAGAAGAGAGACAGTGAGATAGAGGTCAGAGATCATCCTACAGGAGAGAGGAGGTGGAATAGACAGACAGAGACAGCTAGAGGTAGACAGATCCTGATCTGGTTCACCTGTCCTTGTTATTGTCTCCACCCCCCTCCAGGTGTCGCTTATTTTCCCCGGTGTATTTATCCCTGTGTTTCCTGCCTCTCTGTGCCAGTTTGTCTTGTATGTTCAAGTCAACCAGCGTGTTTTCCCCCCGTAAAAGCAGGAGCTTTTTCTATTCTCTCTTTTGCTAGTCCTCCTGGTTTTGACCCTTGCCTGTTTCTGGACTCTATACCCACCTGGCTGACCAGTCTGCCTGCCCTGACCTCGAGCCTGCCTGCCCTTCAGTACCTCCTGAACTCTGAACTGGTTTTGACCTTTTGCCTGTCGACGACCATTCTCTTGCCTACTCCCTTTTGGATTTATTAAACATCTAAGACTCCAACCATCTGCCTCTTGTGTCTGCATCTGGGTCTGGGCCTTGTGACCTGATAGACATGTTATTAGGCGAGAGGAAAAACAGAGGATAATTTCTACCCGGTTAGATGTGATTGCATTAGTGTTGGAAAGACTGCTAAGGTAAAGCAGTAGCAGTAGCCTCACCTTGCGCAGCTTGCCATAGTCAATGAGCTCAGGACGGTGTCTGTGAATGAGAGCACAGAATCCCAACCCATCTTTCCAGCTGAGAGAGAGAGAGAGAGAGAGATAAATATAAGAGAACATGAATCAAAACACACCAACTATTTAAAATCACTTTGACCTTCTCTTCCTGTCCATCCTTCCAGAAGGCATTGCCATGGCAGAGAATCTACCCTATATGGACTGATAGATGAGCTACATTCATGTGCCATCAGGTCCTCATTAAACAACGAGCTCTAACACTCTGATGCACATCACAGAACACAATGGTGGTCTGACCAGTCTCTGAGTCAGGGCCGGTGTCCATAGAGCCAGGTCTGACCAGTCTCTGAGTCAGGGCCAGTGTCCATAGAGCCAGGTCTGACCAGTCTCTGAGTCAGGGCCGGTGTCCATAGAGCCAGGTCTGACCAGTCTCTGAGTCAGGGCCGGTGTCCATAGAGCCAGGTCTGACCAGTCTCTGAGTCAGGGCCGGTGTCCATAGAGCCAGGTCTGACCAGTCTCTGAGTCAGGGCCGGTGTCCATAGAGCCAGGTCTGACCAGTCTCTGAGTCAGGGCCGGTGTCCATAGAGCCAGGTCTGACCAGTCTCTGAGTCAGGGCCGGTGTCCATAGAGCCAGGTCTGACCAGTCTCTGAGTCAGGGCTGGTGTCCATAGAGCCAGGTCTGACCAGCTTCCGCTGGAATAACCACCTCCTCCATCCTCTCCTCTCCTCTCCCTCCCTCTCCCCTCCTCTCCTCCATCCTCTCCTCCCCCTCCATCCTCTTCTTTTCTCCCCTCCTCTCTCCTCCTCTCTTCTCCCCTCCCCCCTCCTCTGTTAAATGATTGTCCTGCTTCACCTTAAACGACATCAAACGCCACTGAATCACACTGCCTGTAAAACCTCTAGCAGAGGCCTTGTGTGCGTCCCAAATTGCACCGTATTCCCTATATAGTGCACTACTTTTAACTAAGGCCCTATGGCAGCCCTATTCCTTATATAGTGCACTACTTTTACCAGTGCTCTATAATAGGGTGCCATTTGGGACGTAGGGTTCTTCTATTACCTAATGTGAAAGTTCTGAATGTTGACATTCTTGTAGGGAGCAGTCTTCCTCTGGCACCACAGAAGAAGACCCTCTTTGGCTGATGTTTCTGTGGGTAGGAGAGGAGGGGAGAAGAGAGGAAGGGAGGAGAAGGGAGGAGAGGAGCAGAAGAGGAGAGGGGAGGGAAAGAAGGGAGGAGAAGGGAGGAGAAGGGAGAAGGGAGGGAGGAGCAGAAGGAAGGAGAGGAGAAGGGAGGGAAGGAGCAGAAGGGAGGAGAGGAGAGGAGAGGGGAGGGGAGGATTTAGGCGGAAAAACAATCAATGAGAAATGAGTTAGTTAAAATCGTGCTGTGACATAGGATTGGTTCCAAACGGCATCCAATTTGACACATATCCTCAACCTGGACTGTTTCTGTTAGCCAGTTCAAACTAATCCCATTGTGGCTGTAGGGGGTTTTAAAGGAGAGGCTGTAGGGGGTTTTATAGGAGAGGCTGTAGGGGTTTTAAAGGAGAGGCTGTAGGGGGTTTTAAAAGGAGAGGCTGTAGGGGTTTTAAAGGAGAGGCTGTAGGGGTTTTAAAGGAGAGGCTGCAGGGGGTTTTAAAATGAGAGGCTGTAGGGGTTTTAAAGGAGAGGCTGTAGGGGGTTTTAAAGGAGAGGCTGTAGGGGGTTTTATAGGAGAGGCTGTAGGGGGTTTTAAAATGAGAGGCTGTAGGGGGTTTTAAAGGAGAGGCTGTAGGGGGTTTTATAGGAGAGGCTGTAGGGGGTTTTATAGGAGAGGCTGTAGGGGGTTTTAAAATGAGAGGCTGTAGGGGGTTTTAAAGGAGAGGCTGTAGGGGGTTTTAAAAGGAGAGGCTGTAGGGGGTTTTAAAATGAGAGGCTGTAGGGGTTTTAAAGGAGAGGCTGTAGGGGTTTTAAAGGAGAGGCTGCAGGGGGTTTTAAAATGAGAGGCTGTAGGGGTTTTAAAGGAGAGGCTGTAGGGGTTTTAAAGGAGAGGCTGCAGGGGTTTTTAAAAGGAGAGACTGTAGGGGGTTTTAAAGGAGAGGCTGTAGGGGGTTTTAAAGGAGAGGCTGTAGGGGTTTTAAAGGAGAGGCTGTAGGGGGGTT
Organism: Salmo trutta; assembly: GCF_901001165.1. Lineage (NCBI taxonomy): Eukaryota > Metazoa > Chordata > Actinopteri > Salmoniformes > Salmonidae > Salmo > Salmo trutta. The sequence goes on from NW_021823222.1 coordinate 18,430, forward strand.
TTAAAGGAGAGGCTGTAGGGGGATTTAAAAGGAGAGGCTGTAGGGGGTTTTAAAGGAGAGGCTGTAGGGGTTTTAAATGAGAGGCTGTAGGGGGTTTTAAAAGGAGAGGCTGTAGGGGTTTTAAATGAGAGGCTGTAGGGGGTTTTAAAGGAGAGGCTGTAGGGGGTTTTATAGGAGAGGCTGCAGGGGTTTTAAAGGAGAGGCTGTAGGGGGTTTTATAGGAGAGGCTGTAGGGGGTTTTAAAGGAGAGGCTGTAGGGGGTTTAAAAGGAGAGGCTGTAGGGGGTTTTAAAAGGAGAGGCTGTAGGGGGTTTAAAAGGAGAGGCTGTAGGGGGTTTTAAAATGAGAGGCTGCAGGGGTTTTAAAGGAGAGGCTGTAGGGGTTTTAAATGAGAGGCTGTAGGGGTTTTATAGGAGAGGCTGTAGGGGGTTTTAAAAGGAGAGGCTGTAGGGGTTTTATAGGAGAGGCTGCAGGGGGTTTTAAAGGAGAGGCTGCAGGGGGTTTTAAAGGGAGAGGCTGCAGGGGGTTTTAAAAGGAGAGTGGGAATCATTCATCTCTAATATAGTTCTCACGTCTCCATATAAAGGAATAATAATAATAAATAATAATAATAACTCTACTACTACTAATAATATGAATAATACTAAGGAAGACTTATTAGATGGGTGTTAAGGGTGTGTAACGGAGGTGAAGTCAGGTGCAGGAGAGTAGCGTGTGGAAACAGGAGCGCTTCATTCCGTTCCAACAAACGACAGCGCAGAATAATATAAACGTGTCAAAACACGGAACATGAATCAAAATACAGGCACGTGGTAAATTCCCACAAAACATACAACAATTTCACACAAAGACATGGAGGGGAACAGAGGACTAAATACATGCAGTGTGATTAGGGAATGAAAACCAGGTGTGTATGGAACAAGACAAAACAAATGGAAATATGAAAAAATGGAGCAGCGATGGCTAGAAAGCCGGCGACGTCGATCGCCGAACGAACAAGGAGAGGAGCCGACTTCGGCGGAAGTCGTGACAATGGGTTAATTCAATCAAAACATCAGCAGGAAGAATGTTATAATGTCCTCATGTTATATGGTATATTTATACGGTATATATTATGATATATATTCATCTATAATGTTATATGGTATATTTATACGGTATATATTATGATATATATTCATCTATAATGTTATATGGTATATTTATACGGTATATATTATGACATATATTCATCTATAATGTAATACGGTATATTCTATACGTATATATTATTATATATATTCATCTATAATGTTATATGGTATATTCTATACGTATATATTATAACATTATATAGTCATCTATAATGTTATACGGTATATTCTATACTTATATATTATAACATTATATAGTCATCTATAATGTTATATGGTATATTCTATACGTATATATTATGACATATATTCATCTATAATGTTATATGGTATATTCTATACGTATATATTATGACATATATTCATCTATAATGTTATATTCTATTACTTGTATATAACCTGTTGTTTTAGTATACATTTAAAGCCAACAATACAAAATTCATCTGATACTTACTAATTCAATTTGAATGTAAAATTGAGCTGCCTACTGTAACCCCAATCCCATTTTGCTCTGCCCAGAGTACCACCGAAGTACCCACTCTTATGCATTTTACCAGTACAGTGAGAGAAAAAGGTATTTGATCCCCTGCTGATTTTGTACGTTTGCCCACTGACAAAGAAATGATCAGTCTATAATTTTTATGGTAGGTTTATTTGAACAATGAGAGACTGAATAACAACAACAAAATCCAGAAAAACGCACGTCAAAAAATGTTATAAAATGATTTGCATTTTAATGAGGGCAATAAGTATTTGACCCCTCTGCAAAACATGACTTAGTACTTGGTGGCAAAAACCCTTGTTGGCAATCACAGAGGTCAGACGTTTCTTGTAGTTGGCCACCAGGTTTGCACACATCTCAGGAGGGATTTTGTCCCACTCCTCTTTGCAGATCTTCTCCAAGTCATTAAGGTTGAGGCTGACGTTTGGCAACTCGAACCTTCAGCTCCCTCCACAGATTTTCTATGGGATTAAGGTCTGGAGGCTGGCTAGGCCACTCCAGGACCTTAATGTGCTTCTTCTTGAGCCACTCCTTTGTTGCCTTGGCTGTGTGTTTTGGGTCATTGTCATGCTGGAATACCCATCCACGACCCATTTTCAATGCCCTGGCTGAGGGAAGGAGGTTCTCACCCAAGATTTGACGGTACATAGGCCCGTCCATCGTCCCTTTGATGTGGTGAAGTCGTCCTGTCCCCTTAGCAGAAAAACACCCCCAAAGCATGTTTCCACCTCCATGTTTGACGGTGGGGATGGTGTTCTTGGGGTCATAGGCAGCATTCCTCCTCCTCCAAACACGGCGAGTTGAGTTGATGCCAAAGAGCTCCATTTTGGTCTCATCTGACCACAACACTTTCACCCAGTTGTCCTCTGAATCATTCAGATGTTCATTGGCAAACTTCAGACGGGCATGGATATGTGCTTTCTTGAGTAGGGGGACCTTGCGGGCGCTGCAGGATTTCAGTCCTCCACGGCGTAGTGTGTTACCAATTGTTTTCTTGTTGACAATGGTCCCAGCTGCCTTGAGATCATTGACAAGATCCTCCCATCTAGTTCTGGGCTGATTCCTCACCGTTCTCATGATCATTGCAACTCCACGAGGTGAGATCTTTTGTGTTTCTTCCATTTGTGAATAATCGCACCAACTGTTGCCACCTTCTCACCAAGCTGCTTGGCGATGGTCTTGTAGCCCATTCCAGCCTTGTGTAGGTCTACAATCTTGTCCCTGACATCCTTGGAGAGCTCTTTGGTCTTGGCCATGGTGGAGAGTTTGGAATCTGATTGATTGATTGCTTCTGTGGACAGGTGTCTTTTATACAGGTAACAAACTGAGATTAGGAGCACTCCCTTTAAGAGTTTGCTCCTAATCTCAGCTCGTTACCTGTATAAAAGACACCTGGGAGCCAGAAATCTTTCTGATTGAGAGGGGGTCAAATACTTATTTCCCTCATTAAAATGCAAATCAATTTATAACATTTTTGACATGCGTTTTTCTGGATTTCTTTGTTGTTATTCTGTCTCTCACTGTTCAAATAAACCTACCATTAAAATTATAGACTGATCATTTCTTTGTCAGTGGGCAAACGTACAAAATCAGCAGGGGATCAAATACTTTTTCCCCTCACTGTAGGCCTATTGCCTCATGAGTCTTCTCAAGTACCCCTATGAAAAAGGCCAAGTACCCCTGTGGACAGGCCAAGTACCCTTGTGGATAGGCCAAGTACCCCTGCGGACAGGCCAAGTACCCCTGCGGACAGGCCAAGTACCCCTGCGGACAGGCCAAGTACCCCGGTGGACAGGCCAAGTACCCCGGTGGACAGGCCAAGTACCCCTGTGGACAGGCCAAGTACCCCTGTGGACAGGCCAAGTACCCCTGTGGACAGGCCAAGTACCCCTGTGGACAGGCCAAGTACCCCTGTGGACAGGCCAAGTACCCCTGTGGACAGGCCAAGTACCCCTGTGGATAGGCCAAGTACCCCTGTGGATAGGCCAAGTACACCTGTGGATAGTACCCGTGTGGATATAATGCTTTATAACATGTTGTAAGCATGAATAAGCCTTTATAATGTGTTATAAACAAGAGGAATTCAGAGGAGGACGTCTACATCCTGGTACCTTCCACAGAGATGTCCTGGATGGCGAAGCGAAGGATTATGGTCCAGATCATTCCCAGGGTCATTTTAGCATTGCCGTCGACAATCTCTGCAGGAGAAGAGAGGAGAGGAGAGGTTAGCTTGAGGTCACATTGACAGTGCTAGTTACAGTGCTAGTTATAGTGCTAGTTACAGTGCTAGTTACAGTGCTAGTTATAGTGCTAGTTACAGTGCTAGTTACAGTTTCACTGTGCCATTTGATATATATCAGGTTATTGATTTCATTGCTGGTGAAATAATGTTGATCTGACTTCACATGCATTACAGCACTCCCACACTACAGTACTCCTACATGTACTACAGTACTCCCACATGTACTACAGTACTCCTACATGTACTACAGTACTCCCACATGTACTACAGTACTCCTACATGTACTACAGTACTCCTACATGCGTTACAGTACTCCTACATGCGTTACAGTACTCCTACATGTACTACAGTACTCCCACATGTACTACAGTACTCCCACATACGTTACAGTACTCCTACATACGTTACAGTACTCCTACATACGTTACAGTACTCCTACGTGCGTTACAGTACTCCCACGTGCGTTACAGTACTCCTACGTGCGTTACAGTACTCCCACGTGCACTATAGTACTCCCACATGCACTACAGTACTCCTACATGTACTACAGTACTCCCACATGCGTTACAGTACTCCCACATGCGTTACAGTACTCCCACATGCACTACAGTACTCCCACATGCACTACAGTACTCCCACATGCACTACAGTACTCCCACATGCACTACAGTACTCCCACATGCACTACAGTACTCCTACATGCACTACAGTACTCCTACATGCACTACAGTACTCCCACATGCACTACAGTACTCCCACATGCACTACAGTACTCCCACATGTACTACAGTACTCCTACATGTACTACAGTACTCCTACATGTACTACAGTACTCCTACATGTACTACAGTACTCCTACATGTACTACAGTACTCCCACATGCGTTACAGTACTCCCACATGCGTTACAGTACTCCCACATGCGTTACAGTACTCCTACATGTACTACAGTACTCCTACATGTACTACAGTACTCCTACATGTACTACAGTACTCCCACATGTACTACAGTACTCCCACATGTACTACAGTACTCCCACATGTACTACAGTACTCCCACATGCACTACAGTACTCCCACATGCGTTACAGTACTCCTACATGTACTACAGTACTCCTACATGTACTACAGTACTCCCACATGCGTTACAGTACTCCTACATGTACTACAGTACTCCTACATGTACTACAGTACTCCTACATGTACTACAGTACTACCACATGCGTTACAGTACTCCTACATGTACTACAGTACTCCTACATGTACGACAGTACTCCTACATGTACTACAGTACTCCTACATGTACTACAGTACTCCCACATGCACTACAGTACTCCCACATGCGTTACAGTACTCCTACATGTACTACAATACTCCCACATGTACTACAGTACTCCCACATGTACTACAGTACTCCCACATGTACTACAGTACTCCCACATGTACTACAGTACTCCTGTGTCACATAGAAATATAATGCAAGTTTAGACTGACTTTATAGGGGAATAGTGACTGAGTGAATGGAGATAAATATGGGTTCCCTTTGGACATGGACATGTCTCTGATGAAGCTTGGCGGCATAAAACTAACAAAGTGGATACAGATTCAGAGTTTCTGTATCCCAATTTTCCCAGGCAAAAAAACATGGATATTTCTGCTCATGTGCATTATTTATTTTTAACGTAGCCGAGTGCCCACTCCGCTACCTACGTAGCTGCTGTGCCGAGTGCCCACTCCGCTACCTACGTAGCTGCTGTGCCGAGTGCCCACTCCGCTGCCTACGTAGCTGCTGTGCCGAGTGCCCACTCCGCTGCCTACGTAGCTACTGTGCCGAGTGCCCACTCCGCTGCCTACGTAGCTGCTGTGCCGAGTGCCCACTCCGCTGCCTACGTAGCCTGCTGTGCCGAGTGCCTACTCCGCTGCCTACTTAGCCTGCTGTGCCGAGTGCCCACTCCGCTGCCTACGTAGCTGCTGTGCCGAGTGCCCACTCCGCTGCCTACGTAGCTGCTGTGCCGAGTGCCCACTCCGCTGCCTACGTAGCCTGCTGTGCCGAGTGCCTACTCCGCTGCCTACTTAGCCTGCTGTGCCGAGTGCCCACTCCGCTGTCTACGTAGCTGCTGTGCCAAGTGCCTACTCCGCTGCCTACGTAGCCTGCTGTGCCGAGTGCCCACTCCGCTGCCTACGTAGCTGCTGTGCCGAGTGCCCACTCCGCTGCCTACGTAGCTGCTGTGCCGAGTGCTTACTTCATGTTGAAAAACAACACTGTTCTAACCAGGGGTGCAACTTTCACTGGGGACATGCCCCCCCCCCCCATATTCTATAATTGTATTTTTGTCCCCCCCCAGTTTTATAATTGGAATGTGATACAATATGATAAAATGGTGTTGCTTTAGGACCATGCAGACGCCTCCCAGCAGTCGGGTAGGCTGTTTAGAGTGTTTATTCATCTGGCAAAAAAAATTATGAAATAATGCTAACTACCGAGCCCCTGGTTCTAACTACCGAGCCCCTGGGTCTAACTACCGAGCCCCTGGGTCTAACTACCGAGCCCCTGGGTCTAACTACCGAGCCCCTGGGTCTAACTACCGAGCCCCTGGGTCTAACTACCGAGCCCCTGGGTCTAACTACCGAGCCCCTGGGTCTAACTACCGAGCCCCTGGGTCTAACTACCGAGCCCCTGGGTCTAACTACCGAGCCCCTGGTTCTAACTACCGAGCCCCTGGTTCTAACTACCGAGCCCCTGGTTCTAACTACCGAGCCCCTGGTTCTAACTACCCCTGGTTCTAACTACCGAGCCCCTGGTTCTAACTACCCCTGGTTCTAACTACCGAGCCCCTGGTTCTAACTACCCCTGGTTCTAACTACCGAGCCCCTGGGTCTAACTACCGAGCCCCTGGGTCTAACTACCGAGCCCCTGGGTCTAACTACCGAGCCCCTGGTTCTAACTACCGAGCCCCTGGTTCTAACTACCGAGCCCCTGGGTCTAACTACCGAGCCCCTGGGTCTAACTACCGAGCCCCTGGTTCTAACTACCGAGCCCCTGGGTCTAACTACCGAGCCCCTGGTTCTAACTACCGAGCCCCTGGTTCTAACTACCGAGCCCCTGGTTCTAACTACCCCTGGTTCTAACTACCCCTGGTTCTAACTACCCCTGGTTCTAACTACCCCTGGTTCTAACTACTGAGCCCCTGGGTCTAACTACTGCATTCGATGTCAGCATAATAAACGTGATTTAATGTTATTTTTCTTCAGGAGGGGAGTAGGCTGCATGCAGCTGTTTACGTTTTACACAAAATACATTGTCGACTTGTTCGTAAAACTTTGTTGTCAGTATTGTAAACATAAGCACGACACAAACAGGCAGTAAAGCGATTTTTGGGTGTCAGGGAAAATGCACGACACAAACAGGCAGTAAAGCGATTTTTGGGTGTCAGGGAAAATGCACGACACAAACAGGCAGTAAAGCGATTTTTGGGTGTCAGGGAAAATGTACGACACAAACAGGCAGTAAAGCGATTTTTGGGTGTCAGGGAAAATGCACGGAGTAAAAAGTACATTATTTTCTTTAGGAATGTAGTGAAGTAAAAATAAAAGTCGTCAAAAATATAAATAGTAAAATACAGATACCCCCCAAAACACTAAAGTATTTTTACTTAATAAGTACTTTACACCACTGCATAACTATGGCAACGGGCGATGCAAAACAAACCATTGTCAGACCTTTTCACTGCTTCGGATACACGCTCAGCTTCCCAGAACATGGAACACAGCAAGACACAGACATGCAGTCTAATTAGCGACTGAACATTGCAAATACTGGCTAGGCTGCGCAGGAAGCAGACAACGCAGTAAAGTGGTGTTCGTTTTATAAAGATGAACCTACATCACACAAAACACTGACAGTTTTATCTCCAAAAGTGTAGGGGCTGCTTGTGCAACTGCAATATCCGTTGGCGCAGACAGACAGGTTGTAACCTTCACAAATAACAGGCTACATCCAGAATGTTCCTTATTAGAATCACTAGCAGGGTGTTTTATTTCAGCTGTTCAGAAATAAGACACAGAGACGTTATGCTACATCATCGTGGGTCAGAAGAGGGTGAGTTAAGAGTTAAACATGAAGGGACAGGAAGTGTGAGGAGCAGCTACGTTAGAAAAACGAATATGTGCGTAGAATAACATGCGCAGAACGTGATCAGAATCTACCCCCTGTCCTGTCACTAACCCCTAACCCCCACCCCCTGTCCTGTCACTAACCCCTAACCCCCACCCTCTGTCCTGTCACTAACCCCCACCCCCTGTCCTGTCACTAACCCCCACCCCCTGTCCTGTCACTAACCCCCACCCCCTGTCCTGTCACTAACCCCCACCCCCTGTCCTGTCACTAACCCCCACCCCCTGTCCTGTCACTAACCCCCACCCCCTGTCCTGTCACTAACCCCTAACCCCCACCCCCTCTCCTGTCACTAACCCCCACCCCCTGTCCTGTCACTAACCCCCACCCCCTGTCCTGTCACTAACCCCTAACCCCCACCCCCTGTCCTGTCACTAACCCCCACCCCCTGTCCTGTCACTAACCCCTAACCCCCACCCCCTGTCCTGTCACTAACCCCCACCCCCTGTCCTGTCACTAACCCCCACCCCCTGTCCTGTCACTAACCCCTAACCCCCACCCCCTGTCCTGTCACCAGCCCCCACCCACTTCTAGCTGAGATAACTGGGTCCACTTCTCCCGCCTACTGAACTCCCGCCCACAAGTCCCTGGGCAGCAGGGAAGCACATCCAAGAAGGGATTCCAATCGGCTAATCTGTCTGGAATGCAAGTCTGGTTTAGGTCCTTTTATTCTGGCCTCGGTGTGGATTAACCCCGGGGGGGGGGGGAGAGACAGAGACAGAGACAGCCAGAGAGAGACAGAGACAGACAGAGACAGAGAGAGAGAGACAGAGAGGCAGAGAGAGAGAGAGAGCGAGAGAGAGAGCGAGAGAGAGAGCGAGAGAGAGAGCGAGAGAGACAGACAGAGACAGACAGAGAGAGACAGAGCGAGACAGAGAGCGAGACAGAGAGCGAGACAGAGAGCGAGACAGAGAGCGAGACAGAGAGCGAGACAGAGAGCGAGACAGAGAGCGAGACAGAGAGCGAGACAGAGAGCGAGACAGAGAGCGAGACAGAGAGCGAGACAGAGAGCGAGACAGAGAGCGAGACAGAGAGCGAGACAGAGAGCGAGACAGAGAGCGAGACAGAGAGCGAGAGCGAGAGCGAGACAGAGAGCGAGAGCGAGAGCGAGACAGAGAGCGAGAGCGAGAGCGAGAGAGAGAGCGAGACAGAGAGAGAGAGCGAGACAGAGAGAGAGAGCGAGACAGAGAGAGAGAGCGAGACAGAGAGAGAGAGCGAGACAGAGAGAGAGAGCGAGACAGAGAGAGAGAGCGAGACAGAGAGAGAGAGCGAGACAGAGAGAGAGCGAGACAGAGAGAGAGCGAGACAGAGAGAGAGCGAGACAGAGAGAGAGCGAGACAGAGAGAGAGCGAGACAGAGAGAGAGCGAGACAGAGAGAGAGCGAGACAGAGAGAGAGCGAGACAGAGAGAGAGCGAGACAGAGAGAGAGCGAAAGGGGAAGAGTAGAGAGAGAGGCACTGTCACAGAGAGAATGAAAGGTGAAGAAAGTGAGAGAGGATACAATATACACCAGCACATACAGAGCTCCTTATAAGGCTTAATGGGATACAGGAAGAAGGAGGAGAGGAAGAGAGAGCTCCTTATAAGGCTTAATGGGATACAGGAAGAAGGAGGAGAGGAAGAGAGAGCTCCTTATAAGGCTTAATGGGATACAGGAAGAAGGAGGAGAGGAAGAGAGAGCTCCTTATAAGGCTTAATGGGATACAGGAAGAAGGAGGAGAGGAAGAGAGAGCTCCTTATAAGGCTTAATGGGATACAGGAAGAAGGAGAGGAAAGAGGCGCAGACACGGGGAGCGAGAGAGAGAGAGAGAAATTTACAGTTATGAATATAACTAATGTTCCCTGAAGGAGGGAAGGATATAACACTATGAGGAGTCAATGACCAATCAAATATATACATTTAACTTTTATTTAACTAGGCATGTCAGTTAAGAACAAATTCTTATTTACAGTGACGGCCTACACCGGCAAAACCCGGACGACGCTGAGCCAAATTGAGCCCCGCCCTTTGGGACTCCCAATCACGGCCGGTTGTGATACACCCTGGATTCGAACCGGGGTGTCTGGAGAGATGCAGTACCTAAGACCGCTGCGCCACTCTGGAGCCCAAAGTATATTCATCTGAAGGAAACTAAAAACACACCCAAAGGGCCAATGAATGCAGAGGCCGCCCTTGGAAGCCCACATTCATTTCCTCAGTTCAGCACCGCTCTTAAGAGAGTCCAAACCCCCTGACGGCACGGGGCCATAATATGTTATACCTCGTTCCCTCCTTCAGGGAACAGTAGTTATATTCATAATTAACAAAAATAATAATAATATATAAAAATAATAATATATATATATATAATAATAAAATAAGAGTGACTTTAATAACTCTACATACATGCACATATTACCTCAATTACCTCGACACCGGTGCCCCCGCACATTGACTCTGTACCGGTACCCCCTGTATATAGCCTCCACATTGACTCTGTACCGGTACCCCCTGTATATAGCCTCCACATTGACTCTGTACCGGTATCCCCTGTATATATAGTCTCCACATTGACTCTGTACCGGTACCCCCCTGTATATAGCCTCCACATTGACTCTGTACCGGTACCCCCTGTATATAGCCTCCACATTGACTCTGTACCAGTACCACCTATATATAGCCTCCACATTGACTCTGTACCGGTACCCCCTGTATATAGCCTCCACATTGACTCTGTACCAGTACCACCTATATATAGCCTCCACATTGACTCTGTACCGGTACCCCCCTGTATATAGCCTCCACATTGACTCTGTACCGGTACCCTCTGTATATAGCCTCCACATTGACTCTGTACCGGTACACCCTGTATATAGCCTCCACATTGACTCTGTACCGGTACCCCCTGTATATAGCCTCCACATTGACTCTGTACCGGTACACCCTGTATATAGCCTCCACATTGACTCTGTACCGGTACACCCTGTATATAGCCTCCACATTGACTCTGTACCGGTACCCCCTGTATATAGCCTCCACATTGACTCTGTACCGGTACCCCCTGTATATAGCCTCCACATTGACTCTGTACTGGTACCCCCTGTATATAGCCTCCACATTGACTCTGTACCGGTACCCCCCTGTATATAGCCTCCACATTGACTCTGTACCGTAATACCCTGTATATAGCCTCCACATTGACTCTGTACCGTAATACCCTGTATATAGCCTCCACATTGACTCTGTACCGTAACACCCTGTATATAGCCTCCACATTGACTCTGTACCGTAACACCCTGTATATAGTCTCGCTATTGTTATTTTACTGCTGCTCTTTAATTATTTGTTATTTTAATCTCTTCCTTTTTTTGTTTTAGATATTTTCTTAAAACTACATTGTTGGTTTAAGGGTTTGTAAGTAAGCATTTCACTGTAAGGTCTACACCTGTTGTATTCGGCGCATGTGACAAATACAATTTGATTTGATTTAACTGTACATTCCCTTTCAGTCGGTCACCAGGTATACCAAACTAGCTGGGAACACAGGTTCCACTGGCTCCAAGGGGTTACAGAAGCCACCTTTTCCTCTAATACTTAACCCGCCGAGAAGCCTGAACTATCACAGCCTCATGTAGGGAATCAGAACATGCTGCAACTTGGCAATGTACACTGGACAAGCTGCCACTGCAGCCTGAAACTCATACAAGGAACTGCAAGTCCAAAACCGCAGAATATCTGTCGTGACTTGGTAAAGCACACACACACACGCTGCATAGCAGGTTCATTAACCAGAGTCAACGAGGCACGGCTCAAACCCACAGGGAACGATGGTAACCTGGACAAAACGCTGCCTGACGTCGACCACGGCGGCCCAAGTGACTTGATAATGTTCATTCGCGTGCCGCCTCATCGACGAATCACAGCATGGCGGCCCAAGGCTCTAATCAACAGGGGAACTGTGGTAACTGATAAAATGCACAACCTGCATGCTGTCTGACACCTAGCCATACGAACGCTAGCATGCTGTCTAACACCTAGCCATACGAACACTAGCATGCTGTCTGACACCTAGCCATAATAACACTAGCATGCTGTCTAACACCTAGCCATACGAACGCTAGCATGTTGTCTGACATCTAGCCATACGAACGCTAGCATGCTGTCTAACACCTAGCCATACGAACGCTAGCATGCTGTCTAACACCTAGCCATACGAACGCTAGCATGCTGTCTAACACCTAGCCATACGAACGCTAGCATGTTGTCTAACACCTAGCCATACGAAAACTAGCATGTTGTCTAACACCTAGCCATACGAACGCTAGCATGTTGTCTAACACCTAGCCATACGAACGCTAGCATGTTGTCTAACAACTAGCCATACGAACGCTGGCATGCTGTCTGACACCTAGCCATACGAACGCTAGCATGTTGTCTGACACCTAGCCATAATAACGCTAGCATGTTATCTAACACCTAGCCATACGAACGCTAGCATGTTGTCTAACACCTAGCCATACAAACGCTAGCATGTTGTCTAACACCTAGCCATACGAACGCTAGCATGCTGTCTGACACCTAGCCATACGAACGCTAGCATGTTGTCTGACACCTAGCCATAATAACGCTAGCATGTTATCTAACACCTAGTCATACGAACGCTAGCATGTTGTCTAACACCTAGCCATACGAACACTAGCATGTTGTCTAACAACTAGCTATACCAACGCTAGCATGCTGTCTAACACCTAGCCATACGAACGCTAGCATGTTGTCTAACACCTAGCCATACGAACGCTAGCATGCTGTCTGACACCTAGCCATACGAACGCTAGCATGCTGTCTGACATCTAGCCATAATAACACTAGCATGCTGTCTGACACCTAGCCATACGAACGCTAGCATGCTGTCTGACATCTAGCCATACGAACGCTAGCATGCTGTCTGACACCTAGCCATACGAACGCTAGCATGCTGTCTGACACCTAGCCATACGAACGCTAGCATGCTGTCTGACACCTAGCCATAATAACGCTAGCATGCTGTCTGACACCTAGCCATAATAACACTAGCATGCTGTCTGACACCTAGCCATAATAACGCTAGCATGCTGTCTGACACCTAGCCATAATAACACTAGCATGCTGTCTGACATCTAGCCATACGAACGCTAGCATGTTGTCTAACACCTAGCCATAATAACACTAGCATGCTGTCTGACATCTAGCCATACGAACGCTAGCATGTTGTCTAACACCTAGCCATAATAACACTAGCATGCTGTCTGACATCTAGCCATACGAACGCTAGCATGTTGTCTAACACCTAGCCATAATAACACTAGCATGCTGTCTGACACCTAGCCATACAATCGCTAGCATGCTGAGCCACACTAGAAGCAGTTACGTCCAAGCAATAAAACCTGAAAGGCATGTTGGGAACCCCAACTCACTGCAACACATATCACCAAACTGAACAACGGCCAACACGCTGCCACATCGCTAGGGGAGTGAGCACACACACTATCCTGTCATACATCAGGGAGATCGAACGGGGGGGGGGAAAGTGTGAAAATGTATGCACTCACTACTGTAAATCACTTTGGATAGCCTCCACAATCCAATGAGAAAGACATTGCTTAGAAAGCCGCCTACCCTGGGCTCGATTAGAGAAACAGTCAAACAGACCTCCTTGTTTATATCCATATACAGGGCATTCTAAAAGTATTCAGACCCCTTGACTTTTTCCCACATTTTGTTACGTTACAGCCTTATTCTAAAATAGATATTGTTTTTTTTCCCTCATTAATCTACACACACTACCCCATAATGACGAAGCGAAAACAGGTTTTTAGACATTTTTGCAAAATGTATTAATAATAAAAAACAGAAATACCTTATTTACATACAGTACCAGTCAATAGTTTGGACACACCTACTTTTTTTTATTTTTTTTTTACTATTTTCTACATTGTAGCATAATAGTGAAGACATCAAAACTATGAAATAACACATATGGAATCATGTAGTAACCAACAACAAAAAAGTGTTAAACCAATCATAATATATTATATTTGATATTTTACATTCTTCAAAGTATACACCCTTATTTACCGCTTGATGAATATGATCTGTAAGTATAACATTAACATCCCTCCTCTCTCTCTTTATAATGAACCTTTATCCAGCTCCTGGGAACAGTATAACATCCCTCCTCTCTCTCTTTATAATGAACCTTTATCCAGCTCCTGGGAACAGTATAACATCCCTCCTCTCTCTCTTTATAATGGACCTTTATCCAGCTCCTGGGAACAGTATAACATCCCTCCTCTCTCTCTTTATAATGGACCTTTATCCAGCTCCTGGGAACAGTATAACATTAACATCCCTCCTCTCTCTCTTTATAATGGACCTTTATCCAGCTCCTGGGAACAGTATAACATCCCTCCTCTCTCTCTTTATAATGGACCTTTATCCAGCTCCTGGGAACAGTATAACATTAACATCCCTCCTCTCTCTCTTTATAATGAACCTTTATCCAGCTCCTGGGAACAGTATAACATCCCTCCTCTCTCTCTTTATAATGGACCTTTATCCAGCTCCTGGGAACAGTATAACATTAACATCCCTCCTCTCTCTCTTTATAATGGACCTTTATCCAGCTCCTGGGAACAGTATAACATTAACATCCCTCCTCTCTCTCTATATAATGAACCTTTATCCAGCTCCTGGGAACAGTATAACATTAACATCCCTCCTCTCTATCTTTATAATGGACCTTTATCCAGCTCCTGGGAACAGTATAACATTAACATCCCTCCTCTCTCTCTTTATAATGGACCTTTATCCAGCTCCTGGGAACAGTATAACATCCCTCCTCTCTCTCTTTATAATGGACCTTTATCCAGCTCCTGGGAACAGTATAACATCCCTCCTCTCTCTCTTTATAATGGACCTTTATCCAGCTCCTGGGAACAGTATAACATTAACATCCCTCCTCTCTCTCTTTATAATGGACCTTTATCCAGCTCCTGGGAACAGTATAACATTAACATCCCTCCTCTCTCTCTTTATAATGGACCTTTATCCAGCTCCTGGGAACAGTATAACATTAACATCCCTCCTCTCTCTCTTTATAATGGACCTTTATCCAGCTCCTGGGAACAGTATAACATCCCTCCTCTCTCTCTTTATAATGAACCTTTATCCAGCTCCTGGGAACAGTATAACATCCCTCCTCTCTCTCTTTATAATGGACCTTTATCCAGCTCCTGGGAACAGTATAACATTAACATCCCTCCTCTCTCTCTTTATAATGGACCTTTATCCAGCTCCTGGGAACAGTATAACATTAACATCCCTCCTCTCTCTCTATATAATGAACCTTTATCCAGCTCCTGGGAACAGTATAACATTAACATCCCTCCTCTCTATCTTTATAATGGACCTTTATCCAGCTCCTGGGAACAGTATAACATTAACATCCCTCCTCTCTCTCTTTATAATGGACCTTTATCCAGCTCCTGGGAACAGTATAACATTAACATCCCTCCTCTCTCTCTTTATAATGGACCTTTATCCAGCTCCTGGGAACAGTATAACATCCCTCCTCTCTCTCTTTATAATGGACCTTTATCCAGCTCCTGGGAACAGTATAACATCCCTCCTCTCTCTCTTTATAATGGACCTTTATCCAGCTCCTGGGAACAGTATAACATTAACATCCCTCCTCTCTCTCTTTATAATGGACCTTTATCCAGCTCCTGGGAACAGTATAACATTAACATCCCTCCTCTCTCTCTTTATAATGGACCTTTATCCAGCTCCTGGGAACAGTATAACATCCCTCCTCTCTCTCTTTATAATGGACCTTTATCCAGCTCCTGGGAACAGTATAACATTAACATCCCTCCTCTCTCTCTTTATAATGGACCTTTATCCAGCTCCTGGGAACAGTATAACATTAACATCCCTCCTCTCTCTCTTTATAATGGACCTTTATCCAGCTCCTGGGAACAGTATAACATCCCTCCTCTCTCTCTATATAATAGACCTTTATCCAGCTCCTGGGAACAGTATAACATTAACATCCCTCCTCTCTCTCTTTATAATGGACCTTTATCCAGCTCCTGGGAACAGTATAACATTAACATCCCTCCTCTCTCTCTATATAATGAACCTTTATCCAGCTCCTGGGAACAGTATAACATTAACATCCCTCCTCTCTATCTTTATAATGGACCTTTATCCAGCTCCTGGGAACAGTATAACATTAACATCCCTCCTCTCTCTCTTTATAATGGACCTTTATCCAGCTCCTGGGAACAGTATAACATCCCTCCTCTCTCTCTTTATAATGGACCTTTATCCAGCTCCTGGGAACAGTATAACATCCCTCCTCTCTCTCTTTATAATGGACCTTTATCCAGCTCCTGGGAACAGTATAACATTAACATCCCTCCTCTCTCTCTTTATAATGGACCTTTATCCAGCTCCTGGGAACAGTATAACATTAACATCCCTCCTCTCTCTCTTTATAATGGACCTTTATCCAGCTCCTGGGAACAGTATAACATCCCTCCTCTCTCTCTTTATAATGGACCTTTATCCAGCTCCTGGGAACAGTATAACATTAACATCCCTCCTCTCTCTCTTTATAATGGACCTTTATCCAGCTCCTGGGAACAGTATAACATTAACATCCCTCCTCTCTCTCTTTATAATGGACCTTTATCCAGCTCCTGGGAACAGTATAACATCCCTCCTCTCTCTCTATATAATGGACCTTTATCCAGCTCCTGGGAACAGTATAACATTAACATCCCTCCTCTCTCTCTTTATAATGGACCTTTATCCAGCTCCTGGGAACAGTATAACATTAACATCCCTCCTCTCTCTCTATATAATGAACCTTTATCCAGCTCCTGGGAACAGTATAACATTAACATCCCTCCTCTCTATCTTTATAATGGACCTTTATCCAGCTCCTGGGAACAGTATAACATTAACATCCCTCCTCTCTCTCTTTATAATGGACCTTTATCCAGCTCCTGGGAACAGTATAACATCCCTCCTCTCTCTCTTTATAATGGACCTTTATCCAGCTCCTGGGAACAGTATAACATTAACATCCCTCCTCTCTCTCTTTATAATGGACCTTTATCCAGCTCCTGGGAACAGTATAACATTAACATCCCTCCTCTCTCTCTTTATAATGGACCTTTATCCAGCTCCTGGGAACAGTATAACATTAACATCCCTCCTCTCTCTCTTTATAATGGACCTTTATCCAGCTCCTGGGAACAGTATAACATCCCTCCTCTCTCTCTTTATAATGGACCTTTATCCAGCTCCTGGGAACAGTATAACATTAACATCCCTCCTCTCTCTCTTTATAATGGACCTTTATCCAGCTCCTGGGAACAGTATAACATCCCTCCTCTCTCTTTATAATGGACCTTTATCCAGCTCCTGGGAACAGTATAACATTAACATCCCTCCTCTCTCTCTTTATAATGAACCTTTATCCAGCTCCTGGGAACAGTATAACATTAACATCCCTCCTCTCTCTCTTTATAATGGACCTTTATCCAGCTCCTGGGAACAGTATAACATCCCTCCTCTCTCTCTTTATAATGGACCTTTATCCAGCTCCTGGGAACAGTATAACATCCCTCCTCTCTCTCTTTATAATGGACCTTTATCCAGCTCCTGGGAACAGTATAACATCCCTCCTCTCTCTCTTTATAATGAACCTTTATCCAGCTCCTGGGAACAGTATAACATCCCTCCTCTCTCTCTTTATAATGGACCTTTATCCAGCTCCTGGGAACAGTATAACATCCCTCCTCTCTCTCTTTATAATGGACCTTTATCCAGCTCCTGGGAACAGTATAACATTAACATCCCTCCTCTCTCTCTTTATAATGGACCTTTATCCAGCTCCTGGGAACAGTATAACATTAACATCCCTCCTCTCTCTTTATAATGGACCTTTATCCAGCTCCTGGGAACAGTATAACATCCCTCCTCTCTCTCTTTATAATGGACCTTTATCCAGCTCCTGGGAACAGTATAACATCCCTCCTCTCTCTCTTTATAATGGACCTTTATCCAGCTCCTGGGAACAGTATAACATCCCTCCTCTCTCTCTATATAATGGACCTTTATCCAGCTCCTGGGAACAGTATAACATTAACATCACTCCTCTCTCTCTTTATAATGGACCTTTATCCAGCTCCTGGGAACAGTATAACATCCCTCCTCTCTCTCTTTATAATGGACCTTTATCCAGCTCCTGGGAACAGTATAACATTAACATCCCTCCTCTCTCTCTTTATAATGAACCTTTATCCAGCTCCTGGGAACAGTATAACATCCCTCCTCTCTCTCTTTATAATGGACCTTTATCCAGCTCCTGGGAACAGTATAACATTAACATCCCTCCTCTCTCTCTTTATAATGGACCTTTATCCAGCTCCTGGGAACAGTATAACATTAACATCCCTCCTCTCTCTCTTTATAATGGACCTTTATCCAGCTCCTGGGAACAGTATAACATTAACATCCCTCCTCTCTCTCTTTATAATGGACCTTTATCCAGCTCCTGGGAACAGTGTGGGTGTGAGTTAAACCCTTCATAGTGTGTTTCCTTGCCTGTATTATACTGTACACCCTCAGGGACCAATGATGGTACCTGGAACTGTATTTAGACACATTAAAACAACATGCTGTTTCCTTTTTAGTAGAATTTGATTACAATTTATAAACTGGGTGATTCGAGCCCTGACTGTTGATTGGCTGAAAGCCGTGGTATATCAGACCGTATAGCATGGGCACGCTATATACGGTCTGATATATAAAACATTTAGTTTTACTACTAATTACATTGGTAACCAGTGCATAATAATAACAGCCCTTAGCCGTGGTATATTGGCCATATACCACACCCCCTCAGGCCTTATTGCTTAATTATACACCGTCTTTAAAAGGCCTTATCCATAGCCTAGTGAATTTTATCTTGCTTATTGACTATGTTTGGCATGCCCATGTCCAGACTGTAATTTACAGTAGACCTAGCCCCTATATCAGTGAGAATGCTATAGACGATGTTTAACAATGTATTTCTATACTGAAAGCAAGGCAAATAGAACAACGTGGACTCAAAATATTTAGCAAATATGGGTCCAGGCTATTTAACGAACTAGGCTATAACGGACTAACATTCAAATTGGAATTGATGACCATAAAATACACCACTTGAAGAAACCACATGTTTAGCCATGGAGCACGTTCTGATTTCTCAGTGACGGGCCAAGCCCCTGAAATTCATCAAAAACCCCGCCCCTTTCACACTACCACTGCCAGGAACTGCGCCCATAATTACGGTTGTGAAAATAGCAACAATATTTCTGCCCCCCCCCCCCCGAACCTATAGCGCTACTGCCAGCGTTTACATTTACCGCTGTGTTAAGTTAGTTAAACTACAACTGTGGTTAATACACATACCTCTTTAACTCAGCTTCTGTTCTGAGGGGGAGGGAGGAGGGGAGGAGGAGGAGGAGGCCCAACAATGCTTGTGAGGGATGCGGTCATGTGTGACCACCACAGACAAAACACAAGCATATGCGCACGCACGCACGCACACGCGCGCACACACACACACACACGCACGCGCACGCACACGCACACACACACACACACACGCACACACCAGCTTCCAATTACAGGAAATGCCAGAGAGTTATGTTGCAGACAGTGTCAGAGAACAGAGGTTGTTTTGGGTGTTTATTCAGCTAATAAGAATATGGTTAGGTCCCAAATGGCACCCTATTCCTATTCCCTATCTAGTGCACTACTTTAGACCAGGGCCCATGGGATTCTGTTATGTCGTTCACTACTTTAGACCAGGGCCCTGTTATGTCGTGGCCTAGGGTGGTCTAGTGGTCTAAACCGATGCTTCCAGATCACATATTCCACTGCAGCATAAACACCTGCTCGTTCCATGACTGACCAGGTGAAAGCTCGTTCCATGACTGACCAGGTGAAAGCTCGTTCCCGTTCCATGACTGACCAGGTGAAAGCTCGTTCCATGACTGACCAGGTGAAAGCTCGTTCCATGACTGACCAGGTGAAAGCTCTTTCCATGGCTGACCAGGTGAAAGCTCGTTCCATGACTGACCAGGTGAAAGCTCTTTCCATGGCTGACCAGGTGAAAGCTCGTTCCATGACTGACCAGGTGAAAGCTCGTTCCATGGCTGACCAGGTGAAAGCTCGTTCCCGTTGCATGACTGACCAGGTGAAAGCTCGTTCCCGTTCCATGGCTGACCAGGTGAAAGCTCGTTCCATGGCTGACCAGGTGAAAGCTCTTTCCATGGCTGACCAGGTGAAAGCTCGTTCCATGACTGACCAGGTGAAAGCTCGTTCCATGGCTGACCAGGTGAAAGCTCGTTCCCGTTGCATGACTGACCAGGTGAAAGCTCGTTCCCGTTCCATGGCTGACCAGGTGAAAGCTCGTTCCATGGCTGACCAGGTGAAAGCTCGTTCCATGACTGACCAGGTGAAAGCTCGTTCCATGACTGACCAGGTGAAAGCTCGTTCCATGACTGACCAGGTGAAAGCTCTTTCCATGGCTGACCAGGTGAAAGCTCGTTCCATGACTGACCAGGTGAAAGCTCGTTCCATGGCTGACCAGGTGAAAGCTCGTTCCATGGCTGACCAGGTGAAAGCTCGTTCCATGGCTGACCAGGTGAAAGCTCGTTCCATGACTGACCAGGTGAAAGCTCGTTCCATGACTGACCAGGTGAAAGCTCGTTCCATGACTGACCAGGTGAAAGCTCGTTGCATGACTGACCAGGTGAAAGCTCTTTCCATGACTGACCAGGTGAAAGCTCGTTCCATGGCTGACCAGGTGAAAGCTCGTTCCCGTTCCATGACTGACCAGGTGAATCCAGGTGAAAGCTATGATCCCCTTCCTGATGTCACTTGTTAAATCCACTTCAAATCAGTGTAGATGGTGGGAAAAGTACCCAATGTAGTGAAGTAAAAGTTGTCAAAAATATAAATAGTAAAGTACAGATAACCCCCAAAAATTACTTAAGTAGTACTTAAGGAGACGGGTTAAAGAAGGACTTTTAAGCCTTGAGACAATTGAGACATGGATTGTGTATGTGTGCCATTCAGAGGGTGAATGGACAAGACAATATTTAAGTGCCTTTGAACGGGGTTTGGTAGTGGATGCCAGGCGCACCGGTTTGTGTCAAGAACTGCAACGCTGCTGGGTTTTCCACACTCAACAGTTTCCTGTGTGTATCAAGAATGGTCCACCCACCCAAAGGACATCCAGCCAATTTGACACAACTGTGGGAAGCATTGAAGTCAACATGGACCAGCGCCCCTGTGGAACACTTTGGACACCTGCTCAGGGGAGAACGGCTCATAATAATGTCTGGAACAGAGCTAATGGAATTAAACCAAGTTTGATGTATTTCATACCATTCCACTCACTCAGGTCCAGCCATTACCACGAGCCCGTCCTCCCCAATTAAGGTGCCACCAACCTCCTGTGTTGTAGAGTTCATGCCCTGACGAATTGAGGCTGTTCTGAGGGTAAAAGGGGATGTTCCTAATGTTTTGTACACTCAGTGTATCGTTCCTTTCTCCTTTTGTCCTATCGAATAAAGCCCAAAATATATGTGAGAAGTGAGAAAAAAAGAGTACAGCAGTATGTAGGGAATAGGGTGCCATGGATATGTCCCAAATAACACTACTTTTGACCAGGACCCGTAAGGAATGGCACTACTGTTGACCAGGACCCGTAAGGAATGGGTCCACCTTTTGTACAGACTCACCGCTGAACTACAGCCTAGTGTACTACAGCCTAGTGTACTACAGCCTAGTGTACTACAGCCTAGTGTACTTCAGCCTAGTGTACTTCAGCCTAGTGTACTACAGCCTAGTGTACTACAGCCTAGTGTACTACAGCCTAGTGTACTACAGCCTAGTGTACTACAGCCTAGTGTACTTCATAGGATATCATAAGGTGAATGCACCAATTTGTAAGTCGCTCTGGATAAGAGCGTCTGCTAAATGACATAAATGGAAATGTAAAATGATAGTACTACAGCCTATTGTACTACAGCCTAGTGTACTACAGCCTAGTGTACTACATAGTACTACAGCCTAGTGTACTACATAGTACTACAGCCTAGTGTACTACAGCCTAGTGTACTACATAGTACTACAGCCTAGTGTACTACATAGTACTACAGCCTAGTGTACTACATAGTACTACAGCCTAGTGTACTACATAGTACTACAGTCTAGTGTACTACATAGTACTACAGTCTAGTGTACTACATAGTACTACAGCCTAGTGTACTACAGCCTAGTGTACTACAGCCTAGTGTACTACATAGTACTACAGCCTAGTGTACTACATAGTACTACAGCCTAGTGTACTACATAGTACTACAGCCTAGTGTACTACATAGTACTACAGTCTAGTGTACTACATAGTACTACAGTCTAGTGTACTACATAGTACTACAGTCTAGTGTACTACAGCCTAGTGTACTACAGTCTAGTGTACTACATAGTACTACAGTCTAGTGTACTACAGCCTAGTGTACTACATAGTACTACAGTCTAGTGTACTACAGCCTAGTGTACTACATAGTACTACAGCCTAGTGTACTAAATAGTACTACAGTCTAGTGTACTACATAGTACTACAGTCTAGTGTACTACAGCCTAGTGTACTACAGTCTAGTGTACTACATAGTACTACAGCCTAGTGTACTACAGCCTAGTGTACTACAGCCTAGTGTACTACATAGTACTACAGTCTAGTGTACTACAGCCTAGTGTACTACATAGTACTACAGCCTAGTGTACTACATAGTACTACAGTCTAGTGTACTACATAGTACTACAGTCTAGTGTACTACAGCCTAGTGTACTACAGCCTAGTGTACTACATAGTACTACAGTCTAGTGTACTACATAGTACTACAGTCTAGTGTACTACATAGTACTACAGTCTAGTGTACTACAGCCTAGTGTACTACATAGTACTACAGTCTAGTGTACTACAGCCTAGTGTACTACATAGTACTACAGCCTAGTGTACTACATAGTACTACAGTCTAGTGTACTACATAGTACTACAGTCTAGTGTACTACATAGTACTACAGTCTAGTGTACTACATAGTACTACAGTCTAGTGTACTACGCCTAGTGTACTACATAGTACTACAGCCTAGTGTACTACAGCCTAGTGTACTACAGCCTAGTGTACTACATAGTACTACAGCCTAGTGTACTACATATTACTACAGCCTAGTGTACTACAGCCTAGTGTACTACAGCCTAGTGTACTTCATAGGATATCATAAGGTGAATGCACCAATTTGTAAGTCGCTCTGGATAAGAGCGTCTGCTAAACGACATAAATGGAAATGTAAAATGATAGTACTACAGCCTAGTGTACTACAGCCTAGTGTACTACATAGTACTACAGTCTAGTGTACTACAGCCTAGTGTACTACATAGTACTACAGCCTAGTGTACTACAGCCTAGTGTACTACAGTCTAGTGTACTACAGTCTAGTGTACTACAGTCTAGTGTACTACATAGTACTACAGTCTAGTGTACTACATAGTACTACAGCCTAGTGTACTACAGCCTAGTGTACTACATAGTACTACAGTCTAGTGTACTACATAGTACTACAGTCTAGTGTACTACATAGTGCTACAGCCTAGTGTACTACATAGTACTACAGTCTAGTGTACTACAGCCTAGTGTACTACATAGTACTACAGTCTAGTGTACTACAGCCTAGTGTACTACAGTCTAGTGTACTACAGTCTAGTGTACTACAGTCTAGTGTACTACATAGTACTACAGTCTAGTGTACTACATAGTACTACAGCCTAGTGTACTACAGCCTAGTGTACTACATAGTACTACAGTCTAGTGTACTACATAGTACTACAGTCTAGTGTACTACAGCCTAGTGTACTACAGTCTAGTGTACTACATAGTACTACAGTCTAGTGTACTACAGCCTAGTGTACTACAGCCTAGTGTACTACAGCCTAGTGTACTACATAGTACTACAGTCTAGTGTACTACATAGTACTACGGTCTAGTGTACTAAATAGTACTACAGTCTAGTGTACTAAATAGTACTACAGTCTAGTGTACTAAATAGTACTACAGTCTAGTGTACTACATAGTACTACAGTCTAGTGTACTACATAGTACTACAGTCTAGTGTACTACATAGTACTACAGTCTAGTGTACTACATAGTACTACAGTCTAGTGTACTACATAGTACTACAGTCTAGTGTACTACAGCCTAGTGTACTACAGCCTAGTGTACTACATAGTACTACAGCCTAGTGTACTACAGCCTAGTGTACTACAGCCTAGTGTACTACATAGTACTACAGCCTAGTGTACTACAGCCTAGTGTACTACAGCCTAGTGTACTACAGCCTAGTGTACTACATAGTACTACAGCCTAGTGTACTACATAGTACTACAGTCTAGTGTACTACATAGTACTACAGCCTAGTGTACTACATAGTACTACAGTCTAGTGTACTACATAGTACTACAGTCTAGTGTACTACATAGTACTACAGTCTAGTGTACTACATAGTACTACAGCCTAGTGTACTACAGCTTAGTGTACTACATAGTACTACAGTCTAGTGTACTACATAGTACTACAGCCTAGTGTACTACAGCCTAGTGTACTACAGCCTAGTGTACTACATAGTACTACAGCCTAGTGTACTACATAGTACTACAGCCTAGTGTACTACAGCCTAGTGTACTACATAGTACTACAGTCTAGTGTACTACATAGTACTACAGTCTAGTGTACTACATAGTACTACAGTCTAGTGTACTACATAGTACTACAGTCTAGTGTACTACATAGTACTACAGTCTAGTGTACTACATAGTACTACAGTCTAGTGTACTACAGCCTAGTGTACTACATAGTACTACAGTCTAGTGTACTACATAGTACTACAGTCTAGTGTACTACATAGTACTACAGTCTAGTGTACTACATAGTACTACAGCCTAGTGTACTACATAGTACTACAGCCTAGTGTACTACATAGTACTACAGCCTAGTGTACTACATAGTACTACAGCCTAGTGTACTACATAGTACTACAGCCTAGTGTACTACATAGTACTACAGCCTAGTGTACTACATAGTACTACAGCCTAGTGTACTACATAGTACTACAGTCTAGTGTACAACATAGTACTACAGCCTAGTGTACTACATAGTACTACAGCCTAGTGTACTACATAGTACTACAGCCTAGTGTACTACATAGTACTACAGCCTAGTGTACTACATAGTACTACAGTCTAGTGCACTACATAGTACTACAGCCTAGTGTACTACAGCCTAGTGTACTACAGCCTAGTGTACTACATAGTACTACAGCCTAGTGTACTACAGTCTAGTGTACTACATAGTACTACAGCCTAGTGTACTACAGCCTAGTGTACTACAGTCTAGTGTACTACATAGTACTACAGCCTAGTGTACTACATAGTACTACAGTCTAGTGTATTACATAGTACTACAGTCTAGTGTATTACATAGTACTACAGCCTAGTGTACTACATAGTACTACAGCCTAGTGTACTACATAGTACTACAGTCTAGTGTACTACATAGTACTACAGCCTAGTGTACTACAGCCTAGTGTACTACAGTCTAGTGTACTACATAGTACTACAGCCTAGTGTATTACATAGTACTACAGTCTAGTGTATTACATAGTACTACAGCCTAGTGTACTACATAGTACTACAGCCTAGTGTACTACATAGTACTACAGCCTAGTGTACTACATAGTACTACAGTCTAGTGTACTACATAGTACTACAGCCTAGTGTACTACAGCCTAGTGTACTACAGTCTAGTGTACTACATAGTACTACAGCCTAGTGTATTACATAGTACTACAGTCTAGTGTATTACATAGTACTACAGCCTAGTGTACTACATAGTACTACAGCCTAGTGTACTACAGTCTAGTGTATTACATAGTACTACAGCCTAGTGTACTACATAGTACTACAGCCTAGTGTACTACATAGTACTACAGCCTAGTGTACTACATAGTACTACAGTCTAGTGTATTACATAGTACTACAGTCTAGTGTACTACATAGTACTACAGCCTAGTGTGCTACATAGTACTACAGCCTAGTGTACTACAGTCTAGTGTACTACAGTCTAGTGTACTACAGTCTAGTGTACTACATAGTACTACAGTCTAGTGTACTACAGCCTAGTGTACTACAGCCTAGTGTACTACAGTCTAGTGTATTACATAGTACTACAGCCTAGTGTACTACATAGTACTACAGCCTAGTGTGCTACATAGTACTACAGCCTAGTGTACTACAGCCTAGTGTACTACAGTCTAGTGTACTACATAGTACTACAGCCTAGTGTACTACATAGTACTACAGTCTAGTGTACTACAGCCTAGTGTACTACAGCCTAGTGTACTACATAGTACTACAGCCTAGTGTACTACATAGTACTACAGCCTAGTGTACTACATAGTACTACAGCCTAGTGTACTACAGTCCAGTCAGTGTCAATAGTGACCAGGGTATTGTTGAACCCACCCTCAGCTCCAATGGACACCAGCTTGACTCCTTTACTGGTTATGTAGTGGAGAGCTTTGTTGACGTTGGAGATCTTGTGGACTCTCATCTTCCCTCTCTCTGGTTTGGCCAAGCGCTCTCCTGGACAGGAAACACAAACAGTCAGGTGTTAGAGGAACAGGAAACTACAGATACTAGGGCTGGGAATAGCCAGAGACCTCATTATACGATATGTATTGAATAGCCAGGGACCTCATGATATGTATTGAATAGCCAGGGACCTCATGATATGTATTGAATAGCCAGGGACCTCATGATATGTATTGAATAGCCAGGGACCTCATGATATGTATTGAATAGTCAGGGACCTCACGATACGATATGTATTGAATAGCCAGGGACCTCATGATATGATATGTATTGAATAGCCAGGGACCTCATGATATGATATGTATTGAATAGCCAGGGACCTCATGATATGTATTGAATAGCCAGGGACCTCATGATACGTATTGAATAGCCAGGGACCTCATGATACGATATGTATTGAATAGCCAGGGACCTCATGATATGTATTGAATAACCAGGGACCTCATGATACCATATGTATTGAATAGCCAGGGACCTCATGATACGATATGTATTGAATAGCCAGGGACCTCATGATATGTATTGAATAACCAGGGACCTCATGATACCATATGTATTGAATAGCCAGGGACCTCATGATATGATATGTATTGAATAACCAGGGACCTCATGATACCATATGTATTGAATAGCCAGGGACCTCATGATATGTATTGAATAGCCAGGGACCTCATGATATGATATGTATTGAATAGCCAGGGACCTCATGATACGATATATATTGAATAGCCAGGGACCTCATGATATGTATTGAATAGCCAGGGACCTCATGATTCGATATATATTATGACTCTATATGTCCAAACATATTACTCACTACATGCTGCAGAGGGACAAGAGAAAGCCATGAGAAAATGAGTTTTGGCGGTAAAACATGTTGGCTCACCATTTAAAAGATTTAAAAGGAAAATGGAGAACGAGCTATAGGATGATAAAGACCAGAGTTTTGGCATGTGGAAAACCCACAAAACGTTGCTGAGATACAGCAGTTCTGCATGTAAGAGTGGGCCAAAATGTCTCCTCAGCACTGTGAGAGACTAATCAACAACTACAGGAAGTGTTTGGTTGTAGTCATTGCAGCTAAAGATGGTACAACCAGTTAGAGTGTAAAGGGGGAAAATTACTTTTTTCACTTTTTTCAGGTTCCCTTTACCTAATATCAGGTTCCTTTTACCTAATATCAGGTTCCCTTTTACCTAATATCAGGTTCCCTTTACCTAATATCAGGTTCCCTTTATCTAATATCAGGTTCCCTTTACCTAATATCAGGTTCCCTTTACCTAATATCAGGTTCCCTTTATCTAATATCAGGTTCCTCTGATCTAATATCAGGTTCCCTTTACCTAATATCAGGTTCCCTTTACCTAATATCAGGTTCCTTTCACCTAATATCAGGTTCCCTTTACCTAATATCAGGTTCCCTTTACCTAATATCAGGTTCCTTTTACCTAATATCAGGTTCCCATTTACCTCATATCAGGTTCCCTTTACCTAATATCAGGTTCCCATTTACCTAATATCAGGTTCCCTTTACCTAATATTACCTAATATCAGGTTCCTTGGATCTAATATCAGGTTCCCTTTACCTAATATCAGGTTCCCTTTACCCAATATCAGGTTCCTTGGATCTAATATCAGGTTCCCTTTGCCTCATATCAGGTTCCCTTTGCCTCATATCAGGTTCCCTTTGCCTCATATCAGGTTCCCTTTTACCTAATATCAGGTTCCCTTTTACCTAATATCAGGTTCCCTTTTACCTAATATCAGGTTCCCTTTCACCTAATATCAGGTTCCCTTTTACCTAATATCAGGTTCCCTTTCACCTAATATCAGGTTCCCTTTCACCTAATATCAGGTTCCCTTTACCTAATATCAGGTTCCCTTTCACCTAATATCAGGTTCCCTTTACCTAATATCAGGTTTTGGTTGAAGATCTGATAACATTCAGGATAAAAAAAATATGCCAAAGGTAGATACAATTAGAAAAAGGGCAAATACTTTTTCATGGCACTGTACATGTGGGCACCATTACAGACACATGTGGGCACCATTACAGACACATGTGGGCACCATTACAGACACACGTGGGCACCATTACAGACACGTGGGCACCATTACAGACACGTGGGCACCAGGCCTTTCCTCCTCACCTGATATGACCTCCAACAGCAGCATGAGTTTCAGTCCGTCTCTGAAGTCCTCCTCGATGTTCTCGATCTGCGTTCCTGCTTTCCTCAGGTGGGAGTTACACCAGGCCGTGAACGTCTGGTGAAGAGAGAGGACACCACATCAGTTAGTAAGAAAGGAGCAGGATGGTAGTTACCATGGATGGCGAAGTTACTATGGTGTTTGTTACTATGGTGCAGGCATAGTGAAGATGAGACTATGGAATAGAACACGGTAGAGAACAATAGAACACAGTAGTGAACAATAGAATATAACATTAAATAACAATATAATATAACACGGTAGAGAACAATAGAATAGAACACAGTAGAGAACACTAGAATAGAACACAGTAGAGAACAATAGAATAGAACACAGTAGAGAACAATAGAACACAGTAGAGAACACTAGAATAGAACACAGTAGAAAACACTAGAATAGAACACAGTAGAGAACAATAGAACACAGTAGAGAACACTAGAATAGAACACAGTAGAGAACAATAGAACACAGTAGAGAACAATATAATATAACACGGTAGAGAACAACAGATAGAACACGGTAGAGAACAACAGAACACAGTAGAGAACACTAGAATAGAACACAGTAGAGAACAATAGAATAGAACACAGTAGAGAACACTAGAATAGAACACAGTAGAGAACAATAGAATAGAACACAGTAGAGAACAATAGAACACAGTAGAGAACACTAGAATAGAACACAGTAGAAAACACTAGAATAGAACACAGTAGAGAACACTAGAATAGAACACAGTAGAGAACAATAGAACACAGTAGAGAACAATAGAACACAGTAGAGAACACTAGAATAGAACACAGTAGAGAACACTAGAATAGAACACAGTAGAGAACACTAGAATAGAACACAGTAGAGAACACTAGAATAGAACACAGTAGAGAACACTAGAATAGAACACAGTAGAGAACACTAGAATAGAACACAGTAGAGAACAATAGAACACAGTAGAGAACACTAGAATAGAACACAGTAGAGAACACTAGAATAGAACACAGTAGAGAACAATAGAACACAGTAGAGAACAATAGAATAGAACACAGTAGAGAACACTAGAACACAGTAGAGAACAATAGAATAGAACATAGTAGAGAACAATAGAACACAGTAGAGAACAATAGAATATAATACAGTAAAGAACAATAGAATAGAACACAGTAGAGAACAATAGAACACAGTAGAGAACAATAGAATATAACACAGTAGAGAACAATAGAATATAATACAGTAGAGAACAATAGAATAGAACACAGTAGAGAACAATAGAACACAGTAGAGAACAATATAATATAATACAGTAGAGAACAATAGAATAGAACACAGTAGAGAACACTAGAACACAGTAGAGAACACTAGAATATAATACAGTAGAGAACACTAGAATAGAACACAGTAGAGAACAATAGAACACAGTAGAGAACACTAGAATAGAACACAGTAGAGAACACTAGAATAGAACACAGTAGAGAACACTAGAACACAGTAGAGAACACTAGAATAGAACACAGTAGAGAACACTAGAATAGAACACAGTAGAGAACAATAGAACACAGTAGAGAACACTAGAATAGAACACAGTAGAGAACACTAGAATAGAACACAGTAGAGAACAATAGAACACAATAGAGAACAATAGAATTTAATACAGTAGAGGATAATCAAACAGATTATACAACAAGTGGGTGTAATCCTGAACGCTGATTAGTTAAAACCGCATTCCAGCCGGTGTCTATTCCACAAATTACCACCGGCTAAATCTATGAAGTTAAAAATATTTACTCTGTTCCCTCTGATTGTGCAGTCCACTGTCTCATCAGCCCTGCCAGGGAAGTTATAAACTTGATATCCACTATAAAAAGCATCTAGATATTATCTCACGTCTTTTAGACTAACATTTTGTTTTCAACAGCGGAGATTTGTATAAACCTTCCTGTCTGTCTCTCTGACATTTTCAATATTGTTTCCATAGTGAAATTCATCTCCAGCTGTCCCATTGTAATGAACGTGGCGGGAGTCTGGGCGAGACAAGACAGGCAGCGTTTCTCAGCCAGTCAAAATCAGGAATCAGCTGGCATCATTTTTATGGATATATACAAAACAAAATTAATTTAAAAAAAATGTAAAATGAAGTGCAGCTAGTTTGCAGTGTCTCCAGCTTCAGTTTGAAGTGATTGTGTTTAGCTGTGTTGTTGACTAGCTCCTCTGAACAACAGTGTCCTGATGAGAGAGAGCACATTTTCTATGCCAGGTGAAATCACACCTCATTAGCTCATTGTTATGGATGTATCCAAATAAATGTCACTAGAAAACAGTTTAAACTAATGCAAATGCAGCTACTTTGTTACATTTTGTTATTCTGGCTGCACTTTTTGACGTGACTGTAAGTTAGCTGTAGTTGGCTAGCTAGCGAGGAAGGGATGTGAACGTTGCCAGCCAATGGAACATTTAGAACGAACAGAACAAAAAAACAAGGGTCACGTCTCTAGCAATCCTAGATTTGGACGATATCTTGTGGAAGGATGAAATAGTATGAATAAATTAATCAAAATAATATTTTTTATGAAAATATGTCAATCATTATTTTAATATGTTGGTAACCCGTTGTATAAATCTGAAAATGTCCTCGAATCCGTTGTTTGGAGGACATATTGACTTTGTCTCGGGCCTAACAACACTCGTATCCTCCTAACAACAGTCGTATCCTCCTAACAACAACAACACTCGTATCCTCCTAACAACACTCGTATCCTCCTAACAACAACAGTCGTATCCTCCTAACAACAACAGTCGTATCCTCCTAACAACACTCGTATCCTCCTAACAACAACACTCGTATCCTCCTAACAACAACACTCGTATCCTCCTAACAACAACAACAGTCGTATCCACCTAACAGTTGTATCCGCCTAACAACAGTCGTATCCGCCTAACAACAGTCGTATCCTCCTAACAACAGTCGTATCCTCCTAACAACAGTCGTATCCGCCTAACAGTCGTATCCGCCTAACAACAACAGTCGTATCCGCCTAACAACAACAGTCGTATCCGCCTAACAACAACAGTCGTATCCTCCTAACAACAACAGTCGTATCCTCCTAACAACAACAGTCGTATCCTCCTAACAACAACAGTCGTATCCTCCTAACAACAACAGTCGTATCCTCCTAACAACAACAGTCGTATCCTCCTAACAACAACAGTCGTATCCTCCTAACAACAGTCGTATCCTCCTAACAACAGTCGTATCCTCCTAACAACAGTCGTATCCTCCTAACAACAGTCGTATCCTCCTAACAACAGTCGTATCCTCCTAACAACAGTCGTATCCTCCTAACAACAACAGTCGTATCCTCCTAACAACAACAGTCGTATCCTCCTAACAACAACAGTCGTATCCTCCTAACAACAGTCGTATCCTCCTAACAACAGTCGTATCCGCCTAACACCGGCTTAGAGGGCGTTATCCCTTAAATAGAACACAGTAGGACAGAGTGTCTGTGTGTTCTAGTGGCAGCAGCAGATCCAGAGGATTGTCAGCCATGGCTGGCATGTTACTAACATAACCACCTGATGATAGGAAACATCTGGGCTCTCCCTCCCCCTGTCTCCCACTCTCTCTCCTTCTCCTTCCTTCGCCCTCCTTCTCTCTCTCCCTCCCCCTGCCTCCCTCCCTCCCACTCTCTCTCCTTCTCCTTCTCCCTCTCGTCCCTCTCGCCCTCCTTCTCTCTCTCTCTCCCTCCCTTCTTCTCCCTTCTCCCTCTCGCCATCCTTCTCTCTCTCCCTCCCCATCTCTCTCTCCCTCCCCATCTCTCTCTCCCTCCCCATCT
>NW_021823223.1:0-2500 GCF_901001165.1 Salmo trutta
TGTCTGTGTGTGTGTGTGTGTGTGTGTGTGTGTGTGTGTGTGTGTGTGTGTGTGTGTGTGTGTGTGTGTATACAGTAGATTAGAAGAGCTCATACCTTGGATGAAAGGACAAATCTACTTGGTGCTTGCAAGGACAACGACACACACACACACACACACACACACAGAAAAAAGGCCACGTTGGTGCCTTGGCCCTCTGAAGTGATGATCAAAGAGGCCAAGAAAAACTGAAGAGGCTGTTCAGGAGACACACACACACACACACACACACACACACACACACGCACACACGCACACACACACACACACACAGTGAAGGTTGTGTGTCACGATCAAAGCAGACCAGGAAAACAGAGGAGTCTGCTAAGGACAAACACACACACACACACACACACACAGACACACCGAGTGGAGATCAAGAACGAAGGAATAGGTCTATTCTCCTTCAAATAAAAGATGAGAGGAAAAACAAGGCATCCACCAGACTAGGTGGAGGGAGGGAGGGAGGGAGGGAGGGAGGGAGGGAGAGAAAGGTAGCAGAGGTCCTTCTCTCTCTCGTTTCTATTCAATAAAGAAGGAGAGAAAAAAGAGAACAGTTTTGAATACGGAAACATGACATTGGGATGCTCTTTTATTTAAGAGAAAACTTCACAGAAAACTCTTCAAGCAAATCTCTTGAGGTGTGGAGCAATTGATAAAGTAATGCATGAGAATAATGTAATAACGTTTGCATTGTAATAAACACTGGTAATGTAATGAACACTGATAATGTATTAAACATTGATAACGTAATACATGTGCATTGTGTAATAGTTGCTAATAATGTAATAACGTTTGCATTTATAATGTATTAAACACTGATAATGTATTAAACACTGATAATGTATTAAACACTGATAATGTATTAAACATGGTTAATGTATTAAACACGGTTAATGTATTAAACATTGACATTGTAATACATGTGAATAATGTAATAGTTACTAATAATGTAATAACGTTTGCATTTGTAATGTAATAAACACTGGTAATGTATTAAACACAGATAATGTATTAACATGTGAATAATGTAACGGTAGCTAATAATCTTTGCATTTACAATGTAATACCTTATGATAATGTAATAAATTGCCAATAATGTACTAATGTTTTGCGCGTAATGTAATAATTATTACATTATTATATTATGAAATGGGTAAAGACCATCACCTTGAATAGTATTAAAACGTAAGATTCACTGTCTTTGTTAAGTGTCCCCTTTGGGAACCATGACACAAAGTCCTAAAACGTTATTTGGGGACTAGACAAAACGTTCAGGGGACCATGGGACACAACGTCCTAAAACGTTATTTGGGGACTAGACAAAACGTTCAGGGGACCATGACACAACGTCCTAAAACGTTATTTGGGGACTAGACAAAACGTTCAGGGGACCTTGACACAACGTCCTAAAAAGTTATTTGGGGACTAGACAAAACGTTCAGGGGACCTTGACACAACGTCCTAAAACGTTATTTGGGGACTAGACAAAACGTTCAGGGGACCATGACACAACGTCCTAAAACGTTATTTGGGGACTAGACAAAACGTTCAGGGGACCATGACACAACGTCCTAAAACGTTATTTGGGGACTAGACAAAACGTTCAGGGGACCATGACACAACGTCCTAAAACGTTATTTGGGGACTAGACAAAACGTTCAGGGGACCATGACACAACGTCCTAAAACGTTATTTGGGGACTAGACAAAACGTTCAGGGGACCATGACACAACGTCCTAAAACGTTATTTGGGGACTAGACAAAACGTTCAGGGGACCATGGGACACAACGTCCTAAAACGTTATTTGGGGACTAGACAAAACGTTCAGGGGACCATGACACAACGTCCTAAAACGTTATTTGGGGACTAGACAAAACGTTCAGGGGACCATGACACAACGTCCTAAAACGTTATTTGGGGACTAGACAAACGTTCAGGGGACCATGACACAACGTCCTAAAACGTTATTTGGGGACTAGACAAAACGTTCAGGGGACCATGACACAACGTCCTAAGACGTTATTTGGGGACTAGACAAAACGTTCAGGGGACCTTGACACAACGTCCTAAAACGTTATTTGGGGACTAGACAAAACGTTCAGGGGACCATGACACAACGTCCTAAAACGTTATTTGGGGACTAGACAAAACGTTCAGGGGACCTTGACACGACATCATTATCGCTTTAGGCGACCATTTTGTGACGTCCTAACGAACATCGTCCTAATGACTACTAAAATGACAGTTCTGAGAACGTTCTACAATGGCCCTGGCGTTGTTCTAACATGGCGACTGAGGCCTGATAATAATGGCGACTGAGGCCTGATAATAATGGGGACTGAGGCCTGATAATAATGTGATAACCCCCCCTAATAATGTGATAAGTTAAGTTAAGTTACCAGTGACGTCCTGGTAACTTAAAGCGAACTAGACAAAGGTCCCCCAGAGAACGTTCCC
>NW_021823223.1:5000-20000 GCF_901001165.1 Salmo trutta
TTCTATTTCTATGTGGGTTTTCTAGTTTGTCTATTTCTATGTTAGTTTTGGGAACAACCTCCAATTAGAAGCAGCTGGTTGTCGTTGCTTCTAATTGGAGGCCATATATAAGTGGGTTTATCTTCTCTTGTGTTTGTGGGTGGTTGTTCCATGTATAGTCTATGTACCTTACAGGACTGTTTTTTGTCGTTCTTTTGTTCAGTGTTCATTTCTTTAATAAATCAAGAAGATGATTCACATCCCCGCTGCAGTTTGGTCCGATCATTACGACGCTTATGACAATCCCTCCATCCCTCCATCCATCCCTCGTACACCCCCCACTCCTCCATACCTCTATCCCTCCATCCCTTCATCCGTCCTTCATACCCCCCAACTCCGTCGATATCTCTATCTATCCCTAAATCTATCCATCGCCAATCACTCTCCCTCGCTCTTAAAGTGCATCACTTCATCCGTTCGCCAAAGAGAAAGATGAAAGATACATTATTGTAAATTATCGCTGTTGTTAAGGTGATACTGTATCCGAGGTAACGGTGATGATGATGATGATGATGAGCAGCAAGGTCAATAAAATGGATACTTAACCAGATCGTTGCTTTGCAAAGCACTGTGGGTAATACATTATGTCAGAAAGGCAGGTGAATGTTGAAACACACACTTATATAGTAAAGTGTGTCCTTATACCGCCAGATAGTCAAAGTGTTAAAATGATTTGGTCTATAGCTGTATATAGTTATATAGTTAGTTTAATGATGTATTGATCTATAGCTGTATCTAGAAAGTTTAATGCTGTGTTGATGTAAGTGGTGCGTAATTGGTGGCAGGGAAGTCAGAAGCAGGAGAGCAGAAATGGGTGATAACCAGAGCAGTTTAATTATCAAAACCAACGGCATCGTGAATAACAAAATATGGGTATAAAACCCGTCGCGCACCAGTCACAATATGCACAAGCACTCACAACAAACAATTTCACACACAGACATGGGGGGGAACAGAGGGTTAAATACACGACAAGTAATGAGGGAAATGTGAACCAGGTGTGTGGGAAAACAAGACAAAACAAATGGAAAATGAAAGGTGGATTGGTGATGGCTAGAAGACCGGTGACGTCGATCGCCGAAAGCCGCCCGAACAAGGAGAGGAACCGACTTCAGAGGAAGT
Source organism: Salmo trutta (assembly GCF_901001165.1). Lineage (NCBI taxonomy): Eukaryota > Metazoa > Chordata > Actinopteri > Salmoniformes > Salmonidae > Salmo > Salmo trutta. The sequence continues at coordinate 6,162 of NW_021823223.1, forward strand.
TGTGACAGTACCCACCCTTGACGCGCGGCTCCAGCAGCACGCCGACACCAGCCTCGGGGACGACCCAGAGGGCGAGGTGCAGGGCGATCCAAACGGAGACGGTGGAACTCCTGCAGCATTGAAGAGTCCAACACGTCCTCCACCGGAACCCAGCATCTCTCCTCCGGACCGTACCCCTCCCACTCCACGAGGTACTGAAGGCCCCTCGCCCGACGCCTCAAATCCAGTATGGAGTGGACAGAATATGCCGGAGTGGACAGAATGATGTCCAGAGGGGGCGGAGGAACCTCCCGCACCTCAGACTCCTGGAGCGTGCCAGCCACCACCGGCCTGAGGAGAGACACATGGAACGAGGGGTTAATACGGTAATCGGGGGGAAGTTGTAACCTTTAACTAACCTCGTTCAGTCTCCTCAGGACTTTAAATGGCCCCACAATCCACGGGCCCAGCTTCCGACAGGGCAGGCAGAGGGGCAGGTTTCGGGTCGAGAGACAGACCCAGTCCCCCGGTGTGAACACCGGGGCCTCACTGCGGTGACGGTCTGCGCAGGTTTTCTGGCACAGCACGGCCCGCTGAAGGTGAACATGAGCGGCGTCCCATGTCTCCTCCACGTGCCTGAACCAGTCGTCCACCGCAGGAGCCTCGATCTGACTCTGATGCCAAGGCGCCAGAACCGGCTGGTACCCCAGTACGCACTGGAAGGGGGAGAGGTTAGTGGAGGAGTGGCGGAGCGAGTTCGGGCCATCTCTGCCCAGGGCACGAACGCCGCCCACTCCCCCGGCCTGTCCTGGCAATAAGACTTCAGAAACCTACCCACATCCTGGTTCACTCTCTCCACCTGCCCGTTACTCTCGGGGTGGAAACCCGAGGTAAGGCTGATCGAGACCCCCAAACGTTCCATGAACGCCCTCCAGACCCTTGCCGTGAACTGGGGACCCCGATCAGACACTTTATCCTCAGGCACCCCGTAGTGCCGGAAGACGTGCGTAAACAAGGCCTCCGCAGTCTGTAGGGCTGTAGGGAGACCGGGCAGAGGAAAAAGACGACAGGACTTAGAGAAACGATCCACAACAACCAGGATCGTGGTGTTTCCCTGTGATGGGGGGAGATCGGTCAGGAAATCGATCGACAGGTGCGACAGGTAAGGAGTGTAGCTTACCTCTGGGCAGGTCCCTAGGAGCCTTACACTGGGCGCACACCGAGCAGGAGGAAACATAAACCCTCATGTCCTTAGCCAAAGTGGGCCACCAGTACTTCCCACTTAGAAAGCGCACCGTCCAACGGATGCCTGGATGACCAGAGGAGGGTGACGTGTGGGCCCAATAGATCAGCCGGTCACGGACAGCAGACGGAACGTACAGGCGCCCAGCTGGACACTGGGGGGGAATGGGCTCTGCACGTAGCGCCTGCTCAAAGTCCGCGTCCAGCTCCCACACCTCCGGTGCCACCAGGCAGGAGGCCGGGAGTATGGGGGTGGGATCCATGGGCCGCTCCTCTGTGTCATACAGCCGGGACAGTGCGTCTGCCTTCACGTTCTGGGAACCTGATCTGTAAGAAAGGGTGAAAACAAACGGGTGAAAAACATGGCCCACCTTGCCTGGCGAGGGTTCAGTCTCCTCGCCACCCAGATGTACTCCAGATTGCGGTGGTCAGTTCAGATGAGAAAAGGCTGTTCAGCCCCCTCAAGCCAATGTCTCCATGCTTTCAAAGCCTTGACGACAGCCAACAGCTCCCAGTCCCCCACGTCATAGTTTCGCTCCGCCGAGCTGAGCTTCCTTGAGAAGAAAGCACAGGGGCGTAGCTTTAGTGGCGTACCTGAGCGCTGAGAAAGTACAGCTCCTATCCCAGCCTCAGACGCGTCCACCTCCACTATGAACGCCAAAGAGGGATCGGGATGGGCCAGCACGGGAGCCAAGGTAAACAGAGCCCTCAGGTGACCAAAAGCCCTGTCCGCCTCAGCTGACCACTGCAAACGTACCGGTCCCCCCTTCAGCAGTGAGGTAATGAGGGCTGCTACCTGACCAAAACCCTGGATAAACCTCCGGTAGTAATTGGCAAACACTAGGAACCGCTGCACCTCCTTTACCGTGGTGGGAGTCGGCCAATTACGCACGGCTGAAATGCGGTCACTCTCCATCTCCACCCATGAGGTGGAAATGCGATACCCTAGGAGGGAGACGGACTGTTGGAAGAACAGGCATTTCTCAGCCTTAATCTACAGGTCATGCTCCAACAGGCGACCAAGCACCCTGCGTACCAGGGACACATGCTCGGCACGTGTAGCGGAGTATATCAGAATGTCATCAACATACACCACTACACCCTTACCGTGCAGGTCCCTGAAAATCTCATCTACAAAGGCTTGGAGACTGATGGAGCATTCATCAACCCGTACGGCATGACGAGGTACTCATAATGCCCAGTGGTTGTACTGAACGCCGTCTTCCACTCGTCTCCCTTCCGGATATCTAGTTAGTTTAATGCTGTATTGATCTATAACTGTATCTAGATAGTTTAATGATGTATTGATCTATAGTTAGTTTAATGATGTATTGATCTATAGTTAGTTTAATGATGTATTGATCTATAGCTGTATATAGATAGTTTAATGATGTATTGATCTATAGCTGTATCTAGATAGTTTAATGATGTATTGATCTATAGTTAGTTTAATGATGTATTGATCTATAGCTGTATATAGATAGTTTAATGATGTATTGATCTATAGCTGTATCTAGATAGTTTAATGATGTATTGATCTATAGATAGTTTAATGATGTATTGATCTATAGCTGTATCTAGATAGTTTAATGATGTATTGATCTATAGTTAGTTTAATGATGTATTGATCTATAGATAGTTTAATGATGTATTGATCTATAGCGGTACCTAGATAGTTTAATGATGTATTGATCTATAGTTAGTTTAATGATGTATTGATCTATAGCTGTATCTAGTTAGTTTAATGATGTATTGATCTATAGATAGTTTAAAGATGTATTGATCTATAGTTAGTTTAATGATGTATTGATCTATAGATAGTTTAATGATGTATTGATCTATAGTTAGTTTAAAAATGTATTGATCTATAGCGGTATCTAGTTAGTTTAATGATGTATTGATCTATAGCTGTATCTAGTTAGTTTAATGATGTATTGATCTATAGCTGTATATAGTTAGTTTAATGATGTATTGATCTATAGCGGTATATAGTTAGTTTAATGATGTATTGATCTATAGCGGTATCTAGATAGTTTAATGATGTATTGATCTATAGTTAGTTTAATGATGAGTTGATCTATAGCTGTATATAGATATTTTAATGATGTATTGATCTATAGCGGTATCTAGTTATTTTAATGATGTATTGATCTATAGCTGTATATAGTTAGTTTAATGATGTATTGATCTATAGTTAGTTTAATGATGTATTGATCTATAACTGTATCTAGATAGTTTAATGATGTATTGATCTATAGTTAGTTTAATGATGTATTGATCTATAGCTGTATCTAGTTAGTTTAATGATGTATTGATCTATAGATAGTTTAAAGATGTATTGATCTATAGTTAGTTTAATGATGTATTGATCTATAGATAGTTTAATGATGTATTGATCTATAGTTAGTTTAAAAATGTATTGATCTATAGCGGTATCTAGTTAGTTTAATGATGTATTGATCTATAGCTGTATCTAGTTAGTTTAATGATGTATTGATCTATAGCTGTATATAGTTAGTTTAATGATGTATTGATCTATAGCGGTATATAGTTAGTTTAATGATGTATTGATCTATAGCGGTATCTAGATAGTTTAATGATGTATTGATCTATAGTTATTTTAATGATGAGTTGATCTATAGCTGTATATAGATATTTTAATGATGTATTGATCTATAGCGGTATCTAGTTATTTTAATGATGTATTGATCTATAGCTGTATATAGTTAGTTTAATGATGTATTGATCTATAGTTAGTTTAATGATGTATTGATCTATAACTGTATCTAGATAGTTTAATGATGTATTGATCTATAGATAGTTTAATGATGTATTGATCTATAGATAGTTTAATGATGTATTGATCTATAGATAGTTTAATGATGTATTGATCTATAGTTAGTTTAATGATGTATTGATCTATAGATAGTTTAATGATGTATTGATCTATAGCTGTATCTAGTTAGTTTAATGATATATTGATCTATAACTGTATCTAGTTAGTTTAATGATATATTGATCTATAGCTGTATCTAGATAGTTTAATGATGTTTTGATCTATAGTTAGTTTAATGATGTATTGATCTATAACTGTATCTAGATAGTTTAATGATGTATTGATCTATAGCTGTATCTAGATAGTTTAATGATGTATTGATCTATAGATAGTTTAATGATGTATTGATCTATAGCTGTATCTAGATAGTTTAATGATGTATTGATCTATAGTTAGTTTAATGATGTATTGATCTATAGCTGTATATAGATAGTTTAATGATGTATTGATCTATAGCTGTATCTAGATAGTTTAATGATGTATTGATCTATAGATAGTTTAATGATGTATTGATCTATAGCTGTATCTAGATAGTTTAATGATGTATTGATCTATAGTTAGTTTAATGATGTATTGATCTATAGATAGTTTAATGATGTATTGATCTATAGCGGTACCTAGATAGTTTAATGATGTATTGATCTATAGTTAGTTTAATGATGTATTGATCTATAGCTGTATCTAGATAGTTTAATGATGTATTGATCTATAGTTAGTTTAATGATGTATTGATCTATAGATAGTTTAATGATGTATTGATCTATAGCTGTATCTAGTTAGTTTAATGATGTATTGATCTATAACTGTATCTAGTTAGTTTAATGATATATTGATCTATAGCTGTATCTAGATAGTTTAATGATGTTTTGATCTATAGTTAGTTTAATGATGTATTGATCTATAACTGTATCTAGATAGTTTAATGATGTATTCATCTATAGTTAGTTTAATGATGAGTTGATCTATAGCTGTATATAGATAGTTTGATGATGTATTGATCTATAGCGGTATCTAGTTATTTTAATGATGTATTGATCTATAGCTGTATATAGTTAGTTTAATGATGTATTGATCTATAGTTAGTTTAATGATGTATTGATCTATAACTGTATCTAGTTAGTTTAATGATATATTGATCTATAGCTGTATCTAGATAGTTTAATGATGTATTGATCTATAGTTAGTTTAATGATGTATTGATCTATATCTGTATCTAGATAGTTTAATGATGTATTGATCTATAGATAGTTTAATGATGTATTGATCTATAGATAGTTTAATGATGTATTGATCTATAGTTAGTTTAATGATGTATTGATCTATAGATAGTTTAATGATGTATTGATCTATAGATAGTTTAATGATGTATTGATCTATAGATAGATTAATGATGTATTGATCTATAGATAGTTTAATGATGTATTGATCTATAGTTAGTTTAATGATGTATTGATCTATAGATAGTTTAATGATGTATTGATCTATAGCTGTATCTAGTTAGTTTAACGATGTATTGATCTATAATTGTATCAAGTTAGTTTAATGATATATTGATCTATAGCTGTATCTAGATAGTTTAATGATGTATTGATCTATAGTTAGTTTATTGATGAGTTGATCTATAGCTGTATATAGATAGTTTAATGATGTATTGATCTATAGCGGTATCTAGTTATTTTAATGATGTATTGATCTATAGCTGTATATAGTTAGTTTAATGATGTATTGATCTATAGTTAGTTTAATGATGTATTGATCTATAACTGTATCTAGTTAGTTTAATGATATATTGATCTATAGCTGTATCTAGATAGTTTAATGATGTATTGATCTATAGTTAGTTTAATGATGTATTGATCTATAACTGTATCTAGATAGTTTAATGATGTATTGATCTATAGATAGTTTAATGATGTATTGATCTATAAATAGTTTAAAGATGTATTGATCTATAGATAGTTTAATGATGTATTGATCTATAGTTAGTTTAATGATGTATTGATCTATAGCTGTATCTAGTTAGTTTAATGATATGTTGATCTATAGCTGTATCTAGATAGTTTAATGATGTATTGATCTATAGTTAGTTTAATGATGTATTGATCTATAACTGTATCTAGATAGTTTAATGATGTATTGATCTATAGATAGTTTAATGATGTATTGATCTATAGATAGTTTAATGATGTATTGATCTATAGATAGTTTAAAGATGTATTGATCTATAGATAGTTTAATGATGTATTGATCTATAGTTAGTTTAATGATGTATTGATCTATAGCTGTATATAGTTAGTTTAATGATGTATTGATCTATAGTTCGTTTAATGATGTATTGATCTATAACTGTATCTAGTTAGTTTAAGGATGTATTGATCTATAGTTAGTTTAATGATGATTGATCTATAGCTGTATATAGTTAGTTTAATGATGTATTGATCTATAGCTGTATCTAGATAGTTTAATGATGTATTGATCTATAATTCTATCTAGATAGTTTAATGATGTATTGATCTATAGCTGTATCTAGTTAGTTTAATGATGTATTGATCTATAGCTGTATATAGTTAGTTAAATGATGTATTGATCTATGCTTAGTTTAATTATGTATTGATTTATAGCTGTATCTAGTTAGTTTAATGATGTATTGATCTATAACTCTATCTAGATAGTTTAATGATGTATTGATCTATAGCTGTATCTAGTTAGCTTAATGATGTATTGATCTATAGTTAGTTTAATGATGTATTGATCTATAGCTGTATATAGATAGTTTAATGATGTATTGATCTATAGCTGTATCTAGTTAGTTTAATGATGTATTGATCTATAACTCTATCTAGATAGTTTAATGATGTATTTATCTATAGCTGTATCTAGTTAGCTTAATGATGTATTGATCTATAGCTGTATATAGTTAGTTTAATGATATATTGATCTATAGCGGTATCTAGTTAGTTTAATGATGTATTGATCTATAGCGGTATCTAGTTAGTTTAATGATGTATTGATCTATAGCGGTATCTAGATAGTTTAATGATGTATTGATCTATAGTTAGTTTAATGATGAGTTGATCTATAGCTGTATATAGATAGTTTAATGATATATTGATCTATAGCGGTATCTAGTTATTTTAATGATGTATTGATCTATAACTTTATCTAGTTAGTTTAATGCTGTATTGATCTATAGATATTTTAATGATGTATTGATCTATAGTTAGTTTAATGATGTATTGATCTATAGCTGTATATAGATAGTTTAATGATGTATTGATCTATAGCGGTATCGAGTTATTTTAATGATGTTTTGATCTATAGCTTTATCTAGTTAGTTTAATGATTTATTGATCTATAACTGTATCTAGTTAGTTTAATGATGTATTGATCTATAGTTAGTTTAATGATGTATTGATCTATAGCTGTATCTAGTTAGTTTAATGATGTATTGATCTATAGCTGTATTTAGTTAGTTTAATGATGTATTGATCTATAGATAGTTTAATGATGTATTGATCTATAGCTGTATATAGTTAGTTTAATGATGTATTGATCTATAGCTGTATCTAGTTAGTTTAATGATGTATTGATCTATAGATAGTTTAATGATGTATTGATCTATAGATAGTTTAATGATGTATTGATCTATAGATAGTTTAAAGATGTATTGATCTATAGATAGTTTAATGATGTATTGATCTATAGTTAGTTTAATGATGTATTGATCTATAGCTGTATCTAGTTAGTTTAATGATATGTTGATCTATAGCTGTATCTAGATAGTTTAATGATGTATTGATCTATAGTTAGTTTAATGATGTATTGATCTATAACTGTATCTAGATAGTTTAATGATGTATTGATCTATAGATAGTTTAATGATGTATTGATCTATAGATAGTTTAATGATGTATTGATCTATAGATAGTTTAAAGATGTATTGATCTATAGATAGTTTAATGATGTATTGATCTATAGTTAGTTTAATGATGTATTGATCTATAGCTGTATATAGTTAGTTTAATGATGTATTGATCTATAGTTCGTTTAATGATGTATTGATCTATAACTGTATCTAGTTAGTTTAAGGATGTATTGATCTATAGTTAGTTTAATGATGATTGATCTATAGCTGTATATAGTTAGTTTAATGATGTATTGATCTATAGCTGTATCTAGATAGTTTAATGATGTATTGATCTATAATTCTATCTAGATAGTTTAATGATGTATTGATCTATAGCTGTATCTAGTTAGTTTAATGATGTATTGATCTATAGATAGTTTAATGATGTATTGATCTATAGCTGTATATAGTTAGTTAAATGATGTATTGATCTATGCTTAGTTTAATTATGTATTGATTTATAGCTGTATCTAGTTAGTTTAATGATGTATTGATCTATAACTCTATCTAGATAGTTTAATGATGTATTGATCTATAGCTGTATCTAGTTAGCTTAATGATGTATTGATCTATAGTTAGTTTAATTATGTATTGATCTATAGCTGTATATAGATAGTTTAATGATGTATTGATCTATAGCTGTATCTAGTTAGTTTAATGATGTATTGATCTATAACTCTATCTAGATAGTTTAATGATGTATTTATCTATAGCTGTATCTAGTTAGCTTAATGATGTATTGATCTATAGTTAGTTTAATGATGTATATATCTATAGCTGTATCTAGATAGTTTAATGATGTATTGATCTATAGCTGTATCTAGTTAGTTTAATGATGTATTGATCTATAGCTGTATATAGTTAGTTTAATGATATATTGATCTATAGCGGTATCTAGTTAGTTTAATGATGTATTGATCTATAGCGGTATCTAGTTAGTTTAATGATGTATTGATCTATAGCGGTATCTAGATAGTTTAATGATGTATTGATCTATAGTTAGTTTAATGATGAGTTGATCTATAGCTGTATATAGATCGTTTAATGATATATTGATCTATAGCGGTATCTAGTTATTTTAATGATGTATTGATCTATAACTTTATCTAGTTAGTTTAATGCTGTATTGATCTATAGATATTTTAATGATGTATTGATCTATAGTTAGTTTAATGATGTATTGATCTATAGCTGTATATAGATAGTTTAATGATGTATTGATCTATAGCGGTATCGAGTTATTTTAATGATGTTTTGATCTATAGCTTTATCTAGTTAGTTTAATGATTTATTGATCTATAACTGTATCTAGTTAGTTTAATGATGTATTGATCTATAGTTAGTTTAATGATGTATTGACCTATAGCTGTATCTAGTTAGTTTAATGATGTATTGATCTATAGCTGTATTTAGTTAGTTTAATGATGTATTGATCTATAGATAGTTTAATGATGTATTGATCTATAGCTGTATATAGTTAGTTTAATGATGTATTGATCTATAGCTGTATCTAGTTAGTTTAATGATGTATTGACCTATAGATAGTTTAATGATGTATTGATCTATAGCTGTATATAGTTAGTTTAATGATGTATTGATCTATAGTTAGTTTAATGCTGTATTGATCTATAGCTGTATCTAGTTAGTTTAATGATGTATTGATCTATAGCTGTATATAGTTAGTTTAAGGATGTATTGATCTATAGCTGTATATAGTTAGTTTAATGATTTATTGATCTATAGCTGTATCTAGTTAGTTTAATGATGTATTGATCTATAGCTGTATATAGTTAGTTTAATGATGTATTGATCTATAGTTAGTTTAATGCTGTATTGATCTATAGCTGTATCTAGTTAGTTTAATGATGTATTGACCTATAGCTGTATATAGATAGTTTAATGATGTATTGACCTATAGCTGTATATAGATAGTTTAATGATGTATTGATCTATAGCTGTATCTAGATAGTTTAATGATGTATTGATCTATAGCTGTATATAGATAGTTTAATGATGTATTGATCTATAGATAGTTTAATGATGTATTGATCTATAGCTGTATATAGTTAGTTTAATGATGTATTGATCTATAGTTAGTTTAATGCTGTATTGATCTATAGCTGTATCTAGTTAGTTTAATGATGTATTGATCTATAGCTGTATATAGTTAGTTTAAGGATGTATTGATCTATAGCTGTATATAGTTAGTTTAATGATTTATTGATCTATAGCTGTATCTAGTTAGTTTAATGATGTATTGATCTATAGCTGTATATAGTTAGTTTAATGATGTATTGATCTATAGTTAGTTTAATGCTGTATTGATCTATAGCTGTATCTAGTTAGTTTAATGATGTATTGACCTATAGCTGTATATAGATAGTTTAATGATGTATTGACCTATAGCTGTATATAGATAGTTTAATGATGTATTGATCTATAGCTGTATCTAGATAGTTTAATGATGTATTGATCTATAGCTGTATATAGATAGTTTAATGATGTATTGACCTATAGCTGTATATAGATAGTTTAATGATGTATTGATCTATAGCTGTATCTAGTTAGTTTAATGATGTATTGACCTATAGCTGTATGTAGATAGTTTAATGATGTATTGATCTATAGCTGTATCTAGATAGTTTAATGATGTATTGATCTATAGCTGTATCTAGATAGTTTAATGATGTATTGATCTATAGCTGTATCTAGTTAGTTTAATGATGTATTGATCTATAGCTGTATCTAGATAGTTTAATGATGTATTGATCTATAGCTGTATCTAGATAGTTTAATGATGTATTGATCTATAGCTGTATCTAGTTAGTTTAATGATGTATTGATCTATAGATGTATCTAGATAGTTTAACGATGTATTGATCTATAGCTGTATCTAGTTAGTTTAATGATGTATTGACCTATTGCTGTATATTGTTGGTGCTTATCCTCCCCCCTTACATTTTTATTAATAAGGGATTTGATCATGTTCCAGTCCAGAAACCTAGAGCTTCTCCTCTCTGTAGATTTTTAATTAATACATTGATTCCGAAGTGAACGTTTTAATATATACGGTGTGTGTGTGTGTGTGTCCCCGTCTGCGTGTGTGTGTGTGTGTGTCCGTCTGAGTGTGTGTGTGTGTGTCCGTCTGCGTGTGTGTGTGTTAAAATATTATATGTGACGGCCAATAGAACCCTTAATTTACAGATTAATCAATGTTGAAATGAACATGATTTCATTTCTAACCCCATGTCCCACGCATACCAATGATATCGCTCAATATTTTAATTAGAAATTATAAAATGAATTAACCTTTGACTAATTATTTAACCTTGTATGTTTTAGAAGTGTTATTTAATGTCATACATATAAATAATATATGATACGGCTTTAGATTGTAAAAGATAGGGACTTGGCTGGTCTGGATTGATACAGTTTTCTGAGTGACATGCAAACAGTACACACACACACACACACACACACACACACACACACACACACACACACACACACACACACACACACACACACACACACACACACACCAAAATCTGCCTGGAGCTTCTGTGGACCAAGCTGACAAAACCTTTTTTTATTGTTCATAATAATAATATTAAAATAATAACAAACTGGCAAGACTATAATCTCACACACTCACTCACTCACACTCACTCACTCACTCACGCACTCACTCACTCACTCACTCACTCACTCACTCACTCACTCACTCAAACACAGAGATTCCACTTACATAACAATCACATTCTAGAACTCAGACAGGGAATCCAACAGCATTCTAGAACTCAGACAGGGAATCCAACAGCATTCTAGAACTCAGACAGGGAATCCAACAGCATTCTAGAACTCAGACAGGGAATCCAACAGCAATCTAGAACTCAGACAGGGAATCCAACAGCATTCTAGAACTCAGACAGGGAATCCAACAGCATTCTAGAACTCAGACAGGGAATCCAACAGCAATCTAGAACTCAGACAGGGAATCCAACAGCAATCTAGAACTCAGACAGGGAATCAAACAGCATTCTAGAACTCAGACAGGGAATCCAACAGCATTCTAGAACTCAGACAGGGAATCCAACAGCAATCTAGAACTCAGACAGGGAATCCAACAGCATTCTAGAACTCAGACAGGGAGACAGCTGAGCCAGTATGACTGTAGACAGCTGAGCCAGTATGACTGTGGACACCTGAGCCAGTATGACTGTAGACAACTGAGCCAGTATGACTGTAGACACCTGAGCCAGTATGACTGTAGACACCTGAGCCAGTATGACTGTAGACAACTGAGCCAGTATAACTGTAGACACCTGAGCCAGTATGACTGTAGACAGCTGAGCCAGTATGACTGTAGACACCTGAGCCAGTATGACTGTAGACAGCTGAGCCAGTCTGACTATAGACAGCTGAGCCAGTATGACTGTAGACACCTGAGCCAGTATGACTGTAGATAGCTGAGCCAGTATGACTGTAGACAGCTGAGCCAGTCTGACTGTAGACAGCTGAGCCAGTATGACTGTAGACACCTGAGCCAGTATGACTGTAGACAACTGAGCCAGTATAACTGTAGACACCTGAGCCAGTATGACTGTAGACAGCTGAGCCAGTATGACTGTAGACAGCTGAGCCAGTATGACTGTAGACACCTGAGCCAGTATGACTGTAGACAACTGAGCCAGTATAACTGTAGACACCTGAGCCAGTATGACTGTAGACAGCTGAGCCAGTATGACTGTAGACACCTGAGCCAGTATGACTGTAGACAGCTGAGCCAGTCTGACTGTAGACAGCTGAGCCAGTATGACTGTAGACAGCTGAGCCAGTATGACTGTAGACAGCTGAGCCAGTATGACTGTAGACACCTGAGCCAGTATGACTGTAGACAGCTGAGCCAGTATGACTGTAGACAGCTGAGCCAGTATGACTGTAGACAGCTGAGCCAGTATGACTGTAGACACCTGAGCCAGTATGACTGTAGACAGCTGAGCCAGTATGACTGTAGACAGCTGAGCCAGTATGACTGTAGACACCTGAGCCAGTATGACTGTAGACAGCTGAGCCTGTATGACTGTAGACAGCTGAGCCAGTATGACTGTAGACACCTGAGCCAGTATGACTGTAGACAGCTGAGCCAGTATGACTGTAGACACCTGAGCCAGTATGACTGTAGACAGCTGAGCCAGTATGACTGTAGACAGCTGAGCCAGTATGACTGTAGACAGCTGAGCCAGTATGACTGTTGACAGCTGAGCCAGTATGACTGTAGACAGCTGAGCCAGTATGACTGTAGACAGCTGAGCCAGTATGACTGTAGACAGCTGAGCCAGTATGACTTTAGACAGCTGAGCCAGTATGACTGTAGACAGCTGAGCCAGTATGACTGTAGACACCTGAGCCAGTATGACTGTAGACACCTGAGCCAGTATGACTGTAGCCAGTATGACTGTAGACACCTGAGCCAGTATAACTGTAGACAGCTGAGCCAGTCTGACTGTAGACAGCTGAGCCAGTATGACTGTAGACAGCTGAGCCAGTATGACTGTAGACAGCTGAGCCAGTATGACTGTAGCCAGTATGACTGTAGACAGCTGAGCCAGTATGACTGTAGACAGCTGAGCCAGTATGACTGTAGACACCTGAGCCAGTATGACTGTAGACACCTGAGCCAGTATGACTGTAGACACCTGAGCCAGTATGACTGTAGCCAGTATGACTGTAGACACCTGAGCCAGTATAACTGTAGACAGCTGAGCCAGTCTGACTGTAGACAGCTGAGCCAGTATGACTGTAGACAGCTGAGCCAGTATGACTGTAGACAGCTGAGCCAGTATGACTGTAGCCAGTATGACTGTAGACAGCT
>NW_021823223.1:25000-51206 GCF_901001165.1 Salmo trutta
TCAAGAGAAGACAGGCTATGTGCACACTGCCCACAAAATGAGGTGGAAACTGAGCTGCACTTCCTAACCTCCTGCCCAATGTATGACCATATTAGAGACATATATTTCCCTCAGATTACACAGATCCACAAAGAACTCGAAAACAAATCCAATTTTGTTAAACTCCCCTATCTACTGGGTGAAATACCACAGTGTGCCATCACAGCAGCAAGATTTGTGACCTGTTGCCCCAAGAAAAAGGCAACCAGTGAAGAACAAACACCATTGTAAATACAACCCATATTTATGTTTATTTATTTTCCCTTTTGTACTTTAACTACACTGCTCAAAAAAATAAAGGGAACACTTAAACAACACAATATAACTCCAAGTCAATCACACTTCTGTGAAATCAAACTGTCCACTTAGGAAGCAACACTGATTGACAATAAATTTCACATGCTCTTGTGCAAATGGAATAGACAACAGGTGGAAATTATAGGCAATTAGCAAGACACCCCCAATAAAGGAGTGGTTCTGCAGGTGGGGACCACAGACCACTTCTCAGTTCCTATGCTTCCTGGCTGATGTTTTGGTCACTTTTGAATGCTGGCGGTGCTTTCACTCTAGTGGTAGCATGAGACGGAGTCTACAACCCACACAAGTGGCTCAGGTAGTGCAGCTCATCCAGGATGGCACATCAATGCGAGCTGTGGCAAGAAGGTTTGCTGTGTCTGTCAGCGTAGTGTCCAGAGCATGGAGGCGCTACCAGGAGACAGGCCAGTACATCAGGAGACGTGGAGGAGGCCGTAGGAAGGCAACAACCCAGCAGCAGGACCGCTACCTCCGCTTTTGTGCAAGGAGGAGCAGGAGAAGCACTGCCAGAGCCCTGCAAAATGACCTCCAGCAGGCCACAAATGTGCATGTGTCTGCTCAAACGGTCAGAAACAGACTCCATGAGGGTGGTATGAGGGCCCGACGTCCACAGGTGGGGGTTGTGCTTACAGCCCAACACCGTGCAGGACGTTTGGCATTTGCCAGAGAACACCAAGATTGGCAAATTCGCCACTGGCGCCCTGTGCTCTTCACAGATGAAAGCAGGTTCACACTGAGCACATGTGACAGACGTGACAGAGTCTGGAGACGCCGTGGAGAACGTTCTGCTGCCTGCAACATCCTCCAGCATGACCGGTTTGGCGGTGGGTCAGTCATGGTGTGGGGTGGCATTTCTTTGGGGGGCCGCACAGCCCTCCATGTGCTCTCCAGAGGTAGCCTGACTGCCATTAGGTACCGAGATGAGATCCTCAGACCCCTTGTGAGACCATATGCTGGTGCGGTTGGCCCTGGGTTCCTCCTAATGCAAGACAATGCTAGACCTCATGCGGCTGGAGTGTGTCAGCAGTTCCTGCAAGAGGAAGGCATTGATGCTATGGACTGGCCCGCCCGTTCCCCAGACCTGAATCCAATTGAGCACATCTGGGACATCATGTCTCGCTCCATCCACCAACGCCACGTTGCACCACAGACTGTCCAGGAGTTGGCGGATGCTTTAGTCCAGGTCTGGGAGGAGATCCCTCAGGAGACCATCCGCCACCTCATCAGGAGCATGCCCAGGCGTTGTAGGGAGGTCATACGAGCAGGTGGAGGCCACACACACTACTGAGCCTCATTTTGACTTGTTTTAAGGACATTACATCAAAGTTGGATCAGCCTGTAGTGTGGTTTTCCACTTTAATTTTGAGTGTGACTCCAAATCCAGACCTCCATGGGTTGATAAATTGGATTTCCATTGACTATTTGTGTGTGATTTTGTTGTCAGCACATTCAACTAT
The DNA here is from genome assembly GCF_901001165.1 of Salmo trutta. Taxonomy (NCBI): domain Eukaryota; kingdom Metazoa; phylum Chordata; class Actinopteri; order Salmoniformes; family Salmonidae; genus Salmo; species Salmo trutta. The sequence goes on from NW_021823223.1 coordinate 26,812, forward strand.
GTAAAGAAAAAAGTATTTCATAAGATTATTTATTTCATTCAGATCTAGGATGTGTTGTTTAAGTGTTCCCTTTATTTTTTTGAGCAGTATATTTGTACTTCGTTACAACACTGTATTTAAACATAATATGACATTTGTAATGTCTTTATTCTTTTGTAACTTCTGTTAGTGTAATGTTTACTGTTCATTTTTATTGTTTATTTCACTTTTGTTTATTATCTACTTCACTTGCTTTGGCAATGTTAACATATGTTTCCCATGTTAATAAAGCCCCTTGAATTGAAATTGAATTGAATGGAGAGAGAAACACACACGCGCATACACACACACAGAGAGAGAGAGAGAGAGAGAGAGAGAGAGAGAGAGAGAGAGAGAGAGAGAGAGAGAGAGAGAGAGAGAGAGAGAGAGAGAGAGAGAGAGAGAGAGAGAGAGAGAGAGAGAGAGAGAGAGAGAGAGAGACAAACATACACAGGTCAACAGTGATAGCGATTTCATTTTAAAAGAAACACCACCATCTAGAGGCAAAGTACCAAATCGACAGGCAAGAATGACTGACCTGATGGCAAATACATTGTATGTTGGTCCTTCCAACGTTAACCAGTATAGGTGCCTTTTGAAGAGTGTAATTGGTGGGGGATAATTTTTATTTCACCTAATTTTAAAATGCTTTCATAAAGAGCACATGTTCAATTTAACCAAAAAAAAACGTTTCCCCACCGCAGGAGGTTAAATAAAGAAATGCCTCTGGTAAGTACCTACTATATGCCAAATACAGTAACAGGGTTGACAATGTAATCTTCAGTCAGCCGTAACATGCCCTTGTGACATGGGGAATGGAATCTTGTTGTGTGCGATTGAATCCAAGCTTCACAAAAAAATAAAAAATAAATGTTAAATCATTTCTTGCCCGTCTATCTAGAAGTCACAGAGGGACAAAATGCTGAATTGACTCACTTTAGTAAAGTCTTTATTTATATAAACAAATTTGATTTAATGAAATGTCCATGTGTTCTATATTAAAGGGCACTTCATTTAATATAGCAGGCTTTTAACATTCAATATTGGTGTGACAATTTCTAGATAAAATATCAAAGGGACGAAAAGACCCTCACTTCATGGAAACAACTCGTGTCTCTGCCATATAAACAGAATATTGTTTTTTTTGCCCATGTGACATCAACACTCAGATTTTGATTGAATACTTAGTAGTCATTGGATGCTCTCACACACGCTAATTGCCCTAATTGGTCTTTTGACCAATCACATCAGATCTTTTCACATCAGATCGTTTTCAGAACTGATCTGATTGGTCAAAAGACCAATGAGTGAGAGAAAAAAAATCTGAATTGGGTTGCCTGTCTAACACAGTGTTAGTGGACAGGACACAAATAAACCAGTCACACTTAGTGAATGAAGTTTTTATTCTGGGAGACAGAGTAGTCTACACACTGGGAGACTGGAAGACAGAGTAGTCTACACACTGGGAGACAGAGTAGTCTACACCCTGGGAGACAGAGTAGTCTACACACTGGGAGACAGAGTAGTCTACACACTGGGAGACTGGGAGACAGAGTAGTCTACACACTGGGAGACAGAGTAGTCTACACACTGGGAGACAGAGTAGTCTACACACTGGGAGACAGAGTAGTCTACACACTGGGAGACAGAGTAGTCTACACACTGGGAGACTGGGAGACAGAGTAGTCTACACACTGGGAGACAGAGTAGTCTACACACTGGGAGACTGGGAGACAGAGTAGTCTACACACTGGGAGACTGGGAGACAGAGTAGTCTACACACTGGGAGACTGGGAGACAGAGTAGTCTACACACTGGGAGACTGGGAGACTGGGAGACAGAGTAGTCTACACACTGGGAGACAGAGTAGTCTACACACTGGGAGACAGAGTAGTCTACACACTGGGAGACAGGGAGACAGAGTAGTCTACACACGGGGAGACAGAGTAGTCTACACACTGGGAGACAGAGTAGTCTACACACTGGGAGACTGGGAGACAGAGTAGTCTACACACTGGGAGACAGAGTAGTCTACACACTGGGAGACAGAGTAGTCTACACACTGGGAGACAGAGTAGTCTACACACTGGGAGACAGAGTAGTCTACACACTGGGAGACAGAGTAGTCTACACACTGGGAGACTGGGAGACAGAGTAGTCTACACACTGGGAGACAGAGTAGTCTACACACTGGGAGACAGAGTAGTCTACACACTGGGAGACAGAGTAGTACTGTGTTTCTCTCTCTCTCTCTCTCTCTCTTTCTCTCTCTCTGTCTCTCTCTCTCTCTCTCTCTCTCTCGGGGCTTTATTGGCATGGGAAACATGTTTACATTTCCAAAGAAAGTAAAATAGATAATAAACAAAAGTGAAATAAACAAATCAAAAAAATGAACAGTAAACATTACACTCACAAAAGTTCCAAAAAGAATAAAGACATTACAAATGTCATATTATGTTTATATACAGTGTTGTAACGATGAGCAAATAGTTCAAGTATCACTGTTTACGCACACAGGCACTAAGGGAACACACACACATTTATACACACCAGCGTTTCCGTTAGCCGGTAATAGCCGTCTTTTGGCAGTAAATAAATAAATAAAAGGCCAGATAAATAAAAATTGGCACCTGCCATTTGTCCAGGAGAAGAAGAAAAAACCCATCTTCATTGATGTAAATACATTTGACTGGTCATGCATATCAGTCTATAGGTTAATTTGCATCATTTACTATAATTAAATTGGTAGCTGTGTATATTGGTTATGTATCGTATTAATCACACCGTACAGATACAAACCCTTTGAGAGGAAAATCTGTCAGACAGCGCATTTATTAACCCAATCATTGGGCAACAATTCTAAATGCAATTCTAAGTGCGTTTAAAAATAGTTTTTTTCCCTCCACGATTAAAAATAGCTATTATTTTTATTTCTCAACTGGTAATTGAAGTGCGCTTCCCGTTCCCCATTCAAATGCATAGTCAACAGAAGGCAGGCTTCATCCGAGCCTCACACAGCACTTTGCAATGAGCTGGAGGCAGTACGCATTTTGAAAACATATACAGTGCATTCAGAAAGAATTCAGACCCCTTGACTTTTTTCACAATTTTGTTACGTTACAGCCTTATTCTGAAATGGATTCAATTGTTTTTTCCCCCTCATCAATCTATACAAATGATTCTAGTTTTTTTTTTTAACATCAATCTACAAACGATACCCAATAATGACATCACAATACCCCATAATGACATCACAATACCCCATAATGACATCACAATACCCCATAATGACATCACAATACCCCATAATGACAAAGCAAAAACAGGTTTTAGAATTTTTTACAAATGTAAAACAAATAAAAACTGAAATATTACATTTACATAAGTATTCAGACCATTTACTCAGTACTTTGTTGAAGCACCTTCACCAGCGATTACAGAATCAGGTCTTCTTGGGTATGATGCTACACGCTTTGCATACCTGTTTTTGGGGAGTTTCTCCCATTCTTCTCTACAGATCCTCTCAAGCTCTGTCAGGTTGGATGGGGAGCGTTGCTGAACAACTATTTTCAGGTCTCTCCAGAGAAGCCTGATCAGGTTCAAGTCCAGGCTCTGGCTGGGCCAGTCAAGGACGTTCAAAGACCTGTCCCGAAGCCACTTGTGTGTTGTCTTGGCTGTGTGCTTAGGGTCGTTGTCCTGTTGGAAGGTGAACCTTCGCCCCAGTCTGAGGTCCTGAGCACTCTGAAGCAGGTTTTCATCAAGGATCTCTTTGACCTTTGCTCCGTTCATCTTTCCCTCGATCCTGACTAGTCTCCCAGTCACTGTCACTGAGAAACATCCCCATATTAAGGCCAAAGAGTTCAATCTTGGTTTCATCAGACCAGAGAATCTTGTTTCTCATGGTCTGAGAGTCCTTTAGGTGCCTTTTGGTAAACTCCAAGAGTGCTGTCATGTGCCTTTTACTGAGGAGTGGCTTCTGTCTGGCCACTCTACCATAAAGGCCTGATTGGTGGAGTGCTGCAGAGATGGTTGTTCTTCTGGAAGGTTCTCCCATCTCCACAGAGGAACTCTGGAGCTCTGTCAGAGTAACCATTGGGTTCTTGGTCACCTCCATGACCAAGGCCCTTCTACCCTGATTGCTCAGTTTGGCCGGGCGGCCAGCTCTAGGAAGAGTCTTGGTGGTTCCAAACTTCTTCCATTTAAGAATGATGGAGGCCACTGTGTTCTTGGGGACCTTCAATGCTGCAGAATGGTTTGGGACCCTTCACCAGATCTGTGCCTCGACAAAATCCTGTCTCTGAGCTCTACGGCAATTCCTTCGACCTCATGACTTGTTTTTTTTGCTCTGACTTTCAGGGAAATACTGTATCGTTCGACAAGGGTTGTGTCGGCTGTGTTGCTTTGCCCTACGGGTGTGAGAATAATGTTGCTGTCTCACACCAACTCTGTCTGTTGACTGTGTGTGTGTGTGTGTGTGTGTGTGTGTGGGTGTGTGTGTGTGTGTGACTGTGTGTGTGTGTGTGTGTGACTGTGTGTGTGTGCGTGTGCGTGTGTGTGACTGTGTGTGACTGTGTGTGACTGTGTGTGACTGTGTGTGTGTGTGTGTGTGTGTGTGTGTGTTTGAGGATTACTAACATGATCACCTGAAAATGGACCGTGACGGTGACATGTCAGAGCACAGATAATATTTCCAGTCAGATTTGATATCAAAGTGTAATATAATATGATATTATAATATAATATGTAATATGTAATACCCTAATATGAGCTGAATGATATGACACCTTCAGAGATACACACACACACACACACACACACACACACACACACACACACACACACACACACACACACACACACACACACACACACAACAATAGTCAACATGTTGCATCATAACGGGGAAAAACATCGTTTAAAAGATTGCTATTATCCACCACACCAAGTAACAGGATAGTGTGTGTGTGTGTGGGTTAACGCCAGCTGCCTTTACCCCGTCCATTTCTATAGGCTACTGCTGCCTCGCCGGTTGAGACCGTTTCAAACGCACCGAGCAGACAGAGCGTAATTCGCCTCTTCATTTTATGGAGACACAGTGGCATTTGCAACTTGGGAATTGAGGATTCTACTACTACACAGGAACTTCCGGTATCGTTTACTTATTTTTATTTTTTTTTTGTTGTTGTTTTTGTTGTAAAGGTGTTTGGATTGGACCGGAACCAGAGAGAGATGGGGGACCGGCGCGGAAAGCTCCTCTCTCCCCGCGTCTCCAAGGGAACACTGCAGCTCCGCGTGATCTTTCTGGACAACAGCGAGCGGGTGTTTGAGGTCGAGGTAAATCAATAACAATTATATCAATTATATTATTGTTTACAGGTTATTGTAGAAGACAACAGTCCAAGTGCCTGTAGCCTGTGATTCGATAAGAAAATAATAGCACTTCGCAATTACCAGAGATATATGGCACATAACAGTTGGTTGTTTTTACCTATCTATTTAGTCTACAAAATGTCTTACTCATAACCTCATGACAAGATGGAAAAGATTTATAGTGATGTGTGGGGGGGGGGGGGGGGGGGTTGTTTGCTCGCGGTGTTGTCCTTGTCTTTATTCCTGGTCCCATTATCATGCTTTCTCTGTCAGAGCGCGCTGGTGACCGGGGCCTCACGGGGATTTACTGCAGGGATGGAGGGATGGAGGGATGGAGGGATGGAGGGATGGAGGGAGGGATGGAGGGATGGATGGAGGGATGGAGGGATGGAGGGATGGATGGAGGGATGGAGGGATGGATGGAGGGATGGAGGGATGGAGGGATGGATGGAGGGATGGAGGGATGGATGGAGGGATGGAGGGATGGATGAGGGATGGAGGGATGGAGGGATGGAGGGATGGAGGGATGGAGGGTGAAACGGGAAAGAGAAAGACCCCTTGCTGTGTGTGTTTTGATTAGGAGGTCAAGAGAGAGGAGGGGGGGCAGAGAGAGAGAGACAGAGACGGAGAGATAAAAGAGAAAGAGTGTGAGAGAAAGAGAGAGAGAGATAGAGCGATAGAGAGATAGAGAGAAAGATAGAGTGATAGAGAGAGATAGATAGAGAGAGACAGAGAGACAGAGAGAGAGAGAGATAGAGAGAGAGAGAGAGAGAGAGAGAGATAGAGCGATAGAGAGAGAGAAAGAGATAGAGCGATAGAGAGATAGAGAGAAAGATAGAGTGATAGAGAGAGATAGATAGAGAGAGACAGAGAGACAGAGAGAGAGAGAGAGAGAGAGAGAGAGAGAGAGAGAGAGATAGAGCGATAGAGAGAGATAGATAGAGAGAGATAGATAGAGAGATGTGAATAGCCTTGAGGATAGTGGTATATGTGTGCGTTGAGAAGGAGAGGGGTGAGTAGTAGTCTATTCTTCCCGTGAGTTTGAGTTGAGTACCACCATCATCTCTTGCCCCCAATAACCAGCCTCTCTGCCCCCAGGTTGAAATAACTATTAGCGGCCTGGACACAGAGACGGAAGGGGTGGATGGTGGATGAACGATATAAAGTCCAACCATACATACATGCTAGTGACTAGAGATTAGAGTTTGTGTGTGTTCAGCACCATACCCACTACACTCCCCCCTCTCCCCCTCTCTCTCTCTCTCTCTCTCTCTCCTCTCTCTCTCTCCCTCTCTCTCTCCCTCTCTCTCTCTCTCCCTCTCTCTCCCCCTCTCTCTCCCTCTCTCTCTCTCTCTCTCTCTCTCTCTCCCTCTCTCTCTCCCTCTCTCTCTCTCTCCCTCTCTCTCCCCCTCTCTCTCCCCCTCTCTCTCCCTCTCTCTCTCTCTCTCTCTCTCTCTCTCCCTCTCTCTCTCCCTCTCTCTCTCTCTCTCCCTCTCTCTCCCCCTCTCTCTCCCCCTCTCTCTCTCCCCCTCTCTCGCTCTCTCTGACCAGCTGACGGCTCTAATCGCTAGTTTGATAGCCTAGTTGTTTGAGAGTTTTGTAAGGGTGGACGTTAAACGTTGTTGATGACCGTTTACCGGGACGGTTCTTATCGCGCCTCGCTGTCCTGTAATGACACAGTAATGAGAGGATGCAGGCGCTCCCCCGTCGCGTCAGCAGAACTAAAAAAACAGCTGCAAGAGAAGGAGTCACTCTCACGCCTCTCTCATCTCCTCCGCCAGCCGGCACCGGTAATTAACCACCGTGTGAGTCAGACCGGGAAGGTCTGGGGAAGGACACAGAACCGAAAACTCCCCTAAACGGATCCCAAAACAGAGACACTGTACTTTTATTTACGTACATGACTCTGACTACATTTATCTATCAGAAATATGTCATGGCTGATCTGTAAATGGAAAAACAAACTAACTCACTAGAGGGCAGCAGGTAACCTAGTGGTTAGAGCGTTGGACCAGTAACCGTAAAGGTTGCTAGATTTGATCCCTGAGTTGACAAGGTAAAAATCTGTCATTCTGCCCCTGAACAAGGCAGTTAACCCACTGTTCCCCGGTAGGCCGTCATTGTAAATAAGAATTTGTTCTTAACTGACTTGCCCTATTTAAATAAAGATTAAATAAAGAGAATGACGATGAAGAATACAAAAATTATATATATGTCGCAAATTAGTTACATATAGCCTAATTAATATATTTTAGGCCTATTTTTTGAATTGTTATATTTCATATAAAAGTTGTGGTAAAAATAAATATAGTAGAATGTACTAAATGTGTTTATACTATGACAAACCTGTGAATAATTTCTTCTAGAAAACATTGACATCTCATGTCTCTCGCTCGCAAGCCATGTTCAGCTCCCTCAATGGGTCCCTCATCTAGCCATGCCAGCCTAATACACTAGATTTAGATGTTGCCTTTAGGTAACCAGGTAACCATTGAGAAAACATTCTCCTGTACAGTATCCACCTTACCAAGATAGAGCAATAAAGCGAAAAGCGACATTTCTAAAACAACAAACAAGATATTCATGACTCTTTTCTCAATCTTGATTTTGTATTTTTTTTACCTTGTTGTTATTAACTGATGACTTTGGGTCTCTTCCTGTCTCTCCCCCACAGCAAAGGATCCTGGGATGTGACTTCTTCAACAAGGTGTGTGGCCACCTCAAGCTATTGGAGAAAGAATACTTTGGACTGGAGTTCAGACATCACACTGGCAGTTATGTAAGTTATAGACATCACACTCCAGTCACCCAAGTCAAATACTTTTCCCTCTGCTACCGCATGGCAAGCGATACCGGAGCGCCAAGTCTAGGTCCAAAAGGCTCTTTAACAGCCATAAAACTGCTGAACAATTAATCAAATGGCCACCTGGAATATTTACCCGCTGTTTATTATCTATGCATAGTCACTTTACCCCTACCTACATGTACAAATTACCTTGACTAAGCTGCACATTGACTCGGTACCGGTACCCCCTGTAACTGGCCTCGGTATTGTTCATTTATTGTGTTACTTTTCATTTTATTTTTGACTTTAGTTTATTGAGTAAATATTTTCTTAACTCTATTTATTGAATTGTAATGTTGGTTAAGGGCTTGGAAGTAAGCATTTCTTGGAAAGGTGTAGTGTCCGGTGCATCGTGACAAATCAAATTTTATTTGAAAGAAAAAAAAGGTATATGATGTAAATTAAAGACATCTCTCTGACAGTTATGTAAGTTATACACACCCCTCATAGCCTGGTTCCTCTCTAGGTTTCTTCCTAGGTTCTGGCCTTTCTAGGGAGGTTTTTCCTAGCCACCGTGCTTCTACACCTGCATTGCTTGCTGTTTGGGGTTTTAGGCTGGGTTTCTGTACAGCACTTTGTGACATCAGCTGATGTAAGAAGGGCTTTATAAATACATTTGATTGATTGATTTTGGCAGTTATGTCAGTTATAGGCATCACTAACCTGCTAGACAGGTCATTATAGTTCAGGTCATTACAGTTCAGTATAACCTACTAGACAGGTCATTATAACCTACTAGACAGGTCAGTATAACCTACTAGACATGGAGGTCAGTATAACCTACTAGACAGGTCAGTATAACCTACTAGACAGGTCAGTATAACCTACTAGACAGGTCATTATAACCTACTAGACAGGTCAGTATAACCTACTAGACAGGTCAGTATAACCTACTAGACAGGTCATTATAACCTACTAGACAGGTCAGTATAACCTACTAGACAGGTCAGTATAACCTACTAGACAGGTCAGTATAACCTACTAGACAGGTCATTATAACCTACTAGACAGGTCATTATAACCTACTAGACAGGTCAGTATAACCTACTAGACAGGTCAGTGTAACCTACTAGACAGGTCAGTATAACCTACTAGACAGGTCAGTATAACCTACTAGACAGGTCAGTATAACCTACTAGACAGGTCAGTGGTCAGTATAACCTACTAGACAGGGCATTATAACCTACTAGACAGGTCAGTATAACCTACTAGACAGGGAGGTCATTATAACCTACTAGACAGGTCAGTGTAACCTACTAGACAGGTCATTATAACCTACTAGACAGGTCATTAAAACCTACTAGACAGGTCAGTATAACCTACTAGACAGGTCAGTATAACCTACTAGACAGGACAGTATAACCTACTACTAGACAGGTCAGTATAACCTACTAGACAGGTCATTATAACCAACTAGACAGGTCAGTATAACATACTAGACAGGACAGTTATAACCTACTAGACAGGTCAGTATAACCTACTAGACAGGTCATTATAACCAACTAGACAGGTCAGTATAACATACTAGACAGGACAGTATAACCTACTAGACAGGTCATTATAACCTACTAGACAGGCCATTATAACCAACTAGACAGGTCAGTATAACCTACTAGACAGGTCAGTATAACCTACTAGACAGGTCATTATAACCTACTAGACAGGCCAGTATAACCTACTAGACAGGTCAGTATAACCTACTAGACAGGTCATTATAACCTACTAGACAGGCCAGTATAACCTACTAGACAGGTCATTATAACCGACTAGACAGGTCAGTATAACCTACTAGACAGGTCAGTATAACCTACTAGACAGGTCATTATAACCTACTAGACAGGTCAGTATAACCTACTAGACAGGTCAGTATAACCTACTAGACAGGTCAGTATAACCTACTAGACAGGCCAGTATAACCTACTAGACAGGTCAGTATAACCTACTAGACAGGTCATTATAACCTACTAGACAGGCCAGTATAACCTACTAGACAGGTCATTATAACCGACTAGACAGGTCATTATAACCTACTAGACAGGTCATTATAACCTACTAGACAGGTCATTATAACCTACTAGACAGGTCAGTATAACCTACTAGACATGGAGGTCAGTATAACCTACTAGACAGGTCATTATAACCTACTAGACAGGCCAGTATAACCTACTAGACAGGTCATTATAACCGACTAGACAGGTCATTATAACCTACTAGACAGGTCATTATAACCTACTAGACAGGTCAGTATAACCTACTAGACAGGTCATTATAACCTACTAGACAGGTCAGTGTAACCTACTAGACAGGTCATTATAACCTACTAGACAGGTCAGTATAACCTACTAGACAGGTCATTATAACCTACTAGACAGGTCAGTATAACCTACTAGACAGGTCAGTATAACCTAACCTTTACAGTGAAATGCTTACTTACAGGCTCTAACCAATAGTGCGAAAAAGGTGTGTGTGTGTGTGTGTGTGTGTAGGTAATTAAAGAAATAAAACAACAGTAAAAAGACATTTGAAAATAACAGTAGAGAGGCTGTATACAGACACCGGTTAGTCAGGCTTATTGAGGTAGTATGTACATGTAGATATGGTTAAAGTGACTATGCATATATGATGAACAGAGAGTAGCAGTAGCGTAAAAGAGGGGTTGGTGGGTGGTGGGACACAATGCAAATAGTCCGGGTAGCCATTTGATTACCTGTTCAGGAGTCTTATGGCTTGGGGGTAAAAACTGTTGAGAAGCCTTTTTGTCATAGACTTGGCACTCCGGTACCGCTTGGCACTCCGGTACCGTTTGGCACTCCGGTACCGCTTGGCACTCCGGTACCGCTTGGCACTCCGGTACCGCTGGAGAGAACAGAGAGAAAACTCTGTCCTAATGTTTGTTTCTTATTCCAGGTGTGGCTGGAACAGTTGAAACCTCTAGCCAATCAGATAAAGAGTAAGTCTGTGTTTTTTCATGTGTGAGGGATTAGTAGTAACTGAGTGATAATATGTACAGTGGCTTGCGAAAGTATTCACCCCCCTTGGCATTTTTCCTATTTTGTTCGCTTACAACCTGGAATTAAAATTTATTTTTGGGGGGTTTGGATCGTTTGATTTACACAACATGCCTACCACTTAGAAGATACACAATATTTTTTTGTGTGAAACAAACAAGAAATAAGACAAAAAAACTGAAAACTTGAGCGTGCATAACTATTCACCCCCCAAAGTCAATACTTTGTAGAGCCACCTTTTGTAGCAATTACAGCTGCAAGTCTCTTGGGGTTTTCTCTATAAGCTTGGCACATCTAACCACTGGGATTGTTGCCCATTCTTCAAGGCAAAACTGCTCCAGCTCCTTCAAGTTGGATGGGTTCCGCTGGTGTACAGCAATCTTTAAGTCATACCACAGATTCTCAATTGGATTGAGGTCTGGGCTTTGACAAGGCCATCCCAAGACATTTAAATGTTTCCCCTTAAACCACTCGAGTGTTGCTTTAGCAGTATGCTAAGAGTCATCGTCCTGCTGGAAAGAATAGGTTTCCCTCAAGAATTTCCTTGTATTTAGCGCCATCATTCCTTCAATTCTGACCAGTTTCCCAGTCCCTGCCGATGAAAAACATCCCTACAGCATGATGCTGCCACCACCATGCTTCACAAATAAGAATTTGTTCTTAACTGACTTGCCTAGGTAAATAAAGGTACAATTTAAAAAAATTTAACTGTGGGGATGGTATTCTCGGGGTGATGAGTTTGCGCCAGACATAGTGTTTTCCTTGATGGCCAAAAGCTCTATTTTAGTCTTATCTGACCAGATTACCTTCTTCCATATGTTTGGGGAGTCTCCCACATGCCTGTTGGCGAACACCAAATGTGTTTGCTTATCTTTTTCTTTAAGCAATGGCTTTTTTTCTGGCCAATCTTCTGTAAAGCCCAGCTCTGTGGAGTGTACGGCTTAAAGTGGTCCTATGGACAGATACTCCAATCTCCGTTGTGGAGCTTTGCCGCTCCTTCAGGGTTATCTTTGGTCTCTTTGTTGCCTCTCTGATTAATGCCCCCCTTGCCTGGTCTGTGAGTTTTGGTGGGTGGCCCTCTCTTGGCAGGTTTGTTGTGGTGCCATATTCTTTCCATTTTTAAAATAATGGATTTAAATGGTGCCCCATGGGATGTTCAAAGTTTCTGATACTTTTTTATAACCCAACCCTGTTCTGTACTTCTCCACAACTTTTTCCCTGACCTGTTTGGAGAGCTCCTTGGTCTTCATGGTGCTGCTTGCTTAGTGGTGTTGCAGACTCTGGGGCCTTTCAGAACAGGTGTATATATACTGAGATCATGTGACAGATCATGTGACACTTAGATTGCACACTAGTGGACTGTATTGTTTGACTTCTGAAGGTAATTGGCTGCACCAGATCTTATTTAGGGGCTTCAGAGCAAAGGGCGTGAATTACATATACACGCACCACTTTTCCGTTGAAAATTTTTTTTTTTTTAAATTGGAAACATTTCACTTCACCAATTCTGACTATTTTGTGTATGTCCATTACATTAAATCCAAATAAAAATCTATTTAAATTACAGGTTGTAATGCAACAAAATCGTAAAAACGCCAAGGGGGATGAATACTTTTGCAAGGGACTGTATACTCTTTTTCTTTGATTGTGGTTAACTTATCTTCCCCCCTTCTCTCTCCTTACCTCTCTCCCTATCCGTCTCCCTCTCCCTCTCTCAGACACCAGTGATCTGTTCTTTAGATTCATCGTCAAGTTCTTTCCTCCAGACCCAGGACAGCTGCAGAGAGGACTCACCAGGTGTGTGTGTGTGTTTGTGTGACATGCCTTCCTCAGATACATTAGTCAGTGATAGTTTTTATATTAGTAAAGGATCACTAACTAGGGCCGTCGTCAGTGATAGTGTTTAGAACCCTGTCTTTCAAAGATAATTCATAAAAATCCAAATAACTTCACAGATCTTCATTGTAAAGGGTTTAAACACTGTTTCCCCATGCGTGTTCAATGAACCATAAACAATTAATGAACATGCACCTGTGGAACGGTCGTTAAGACACTAACAGCTTACAGACGGTAGGCAATTAAGGTCACAGTTATGAAAACTTAGGACACTAAAGAGGCCTTTCTACTGACTCTGAAAAACACCAAAAGAAAGATGCCCAGGGTCTCTGCTCATCTGTGTGAACGTGCCTTGGGCATGCTGCAAGGAGGCATGCGGACTGCAGATGTGGCAAGGGCAATACATTTCAATGTCCGTACTGTGGGACACCTAAGACAGCGCTACAGGGAGAAAGGACAAACAGCTAATCATCCAAGCAGTGGCAGACCACGTGTAACAACACCTGCACAGGATTGGTACATCTGAACATCACACCTGTGGGACAGGTACAGGATGGCAACAACAACTGCCTGAGTTACACCAGGAATGCACAATCCCTCCATCAGGGCTCAGACTGTCCGCAATAGGCTGAGAGAGGCTGGACTGAGGGCTTGTAGGCCTGTTGTAAGGCAGGTCCTCACCAGACATCACTGGCAACAACGTCGCCTATGAGCACAAACCCACCGTCGCTGGACCAGACAGAACTGGCAAAAATTGCTCTTCACTGACGAGTCGTGGTTTTGTCTCACCAGGGGTGATGGTCGGATTCGCGTTTATCGTCGAAGGAATGAGCGTTTCACCGAGGCCTGTACTCTGGAGCGGGATCGATGTCTAGGACCTGTTGGATCGGAGGGTGAGGGCTAGGGCCATTCCCCCCAGAAATGTCCGGGAACCTGCAGGTGCCTTGGTGGAAGAGTGGGGTAACATCTCAAGAACTGGCAATTCTGGTGCAGTCCACGAGGAGGAGATGCACTGCTTTACTTAATGCAGCTGGTGGCCACACCAGATACTGACTGTTACTTCCACCCCCCCCCCCCCCCCCCTTTGTTCAGGGACACATTATTCCATTTCTGTTAGTCACATGTCTGTGGAACTTGTTCAGTTTATGTCTCAGTTGTTGAATCTTGTTATGTTCATACAAATATTTACACATGTTAAGTTTACTGAAAATAAACGCAGTTGACAGTGAGAGAACGTTTCATCTTTTCCTGAGTTTATCTATCTATCTATCTATCTATCTATCTATCTATCTATCTATCTATCTATCTATCTATCTATCTGTCTGTCTGTCTGTCTGTCTGTCTGTCTGTCTGTCTGTCTGTCTGTCTGTCTGTCTGTCTGTCTGTCTGTCTGTCTGTCTGTCTGTCTGTCTGTCTGTCTGTCTGACCCAGGTGTACAGTAGGTATATCTATCTGTCTGACCCAGGTGTACAGTAGGTATATCTATCTGTCTGACCCAGGTGTACAGTATGTATATCTGTCTGACCCAGGTGTACAGTAGGTATATCTATCTGTCTGACCCAGGTGTACAGTAGGTATATCTATCTATCTGACCCAGGTGTACAGTAGGTATATCTATCTGTCTGACCCAGGTGTACAGTAGGTATATCTATCTGACCCAGGTGTACAGTAGGTATATCTATCTATCTATCTATCTATCTATCTATCTATCTATCTATCTATCTATCTATCTATCCATCCCAGGTGTCTTCTTCTCTCTACCAGGTATCTGTTTTCTCTGTAATGATAACAGTTCTGTGTGTGTAACCTCTCTCTTCTCTCCTCTGTTCCAGGTATCTGTTTTCTCTCCAGATAAAGCAGGACCTCTCTACAGGCAGTCTTACCTGTAATGACAACAGCGCCGCCCTGCTGGTCTCCCATATACTGCAGTGTGAGTCAAGCCCAATCCGATAAACACCTGGTTTGTATTCACAAGAAAGGAAACAGAAGCCAATGGGGCGGAGACAGGCAGGGAACTTGTCGAATAATAATAATTGAAAAAAAAATTATGTCATACAATATATATATATTTTTAACGTTTTGCTATTGTCAACACTAAAATATACGACCCTAACATTCCATGTATTCCTATCCTTGGATAATATAACTCACTCGTCGTAGTTAACCTACCTGAAATGACTTACTTACTTGATGTGTGTGTGTTTGTGTTTGTACATTCGTGGTTTACCTTTGTGTGTGTGTGTGTGTGTGTGTGTGTGTGTGTGTGTGTGTGTGTGTGTGTGTGTGTGTGTGTGTGTGTGTGTGTGTGCACGTGTTCGTCCATGCTTGAGGCATACGCGTGTGCTTCCGTTCGTGCACGTGTGTGTAATGTACAGCAGAGCTGGGAGACTACAAGGAAGAGTTGGACATCCACCATCTAGAGATGAGAAGATATGTCCCTAACCAGGAATACCTGGACCACAAGATTATGAAGTTCCACAGGAAACACAGGTTAGCACTTAGCATTAGCATCTACTGTCACTGTCATAGAGGTAATATGGTCCCCGTGGAAGCACTTCCTTAGCATTAGCATCTACTGTCACTGTCATAGAGATAATATGGTCCCTGTGGAAGCACTTCCCTAGCATTAGCATCTACTGTCACTGTCATAGAGATAATATGGTCCCCGTGGAAGCACTTCCTTAGCATTAGCATCTACTGTCACTGTCATAGAGATAATATGGTCCCTGTGGAAGCACTTTCCTAGCAGTTGAAACTTAAACATAAACGTACTTTGTTCAGATACCTTTTAAACAGCTACTGCAGCATTTATAAATGTGATCATACTTGACTATAATTGTGATCATACTTGACTATACCAATGGTGGCACTGTGGAGCCCTGACCACCCGCCAATGAGATCCTATGGTCCCTGTGGAAGCACTTCCTTAGCATTAGCATCTACTGTCACTGCCATCGAGATCCTACGGTTCCTGTGGAAGCACTTCCTTAGCATTAGCATCTACTGTCACTGCCATCGAGATCCTACGATCCCTGTGGAAGCACTTCCTTAGCATTAGCTTCTACTGTCACTGCCATCGAGATCCTATGGTACCTGTGGAAGCACTTCCTTAGCATTAGAGTATACAGTAAGGTCGCCATCTAGAGCTGAAACAGTATGTTTCATACACACACACACACACACACACACACACACACACACACACACACACACACACACAGATTGATTATCTGATTGCCTGATTGGTTGATTGTTCCAGGGGTCACTCTCCTGCGGACTCAGACGTCCATCTGTTGGAGGTTGCTAGGAAACTGGACATGTACGGGATCCGCCCCCATCCTGCCCACGATGGCGAGGGCATGAGACTCAACCTGGCCGTCACACACTCTGGGGTACTGGTGTTCCAGGTACACACACACACACATACACACACAAGTTGGTCAAATTGTTGTTTGTTTACTATTATTGTGGGGACTTCTGGTCTTGACGTACAGTTAAATATGTCCACACTCTGACCAATCTCCTGTCTCCTCTCGTCTCCAGGGAAACACTAAGATCAACACCTTTAGCTGGGCCAAGGTCCGTAAACTGAGCTTCAAGAGGAAACACTTCCTCATCAAACTACACGACCAAATAGGGGTGAGACTTCTAATACCCAACCATATTCACTTCCTCATCAAACTACATGACCAAATAAGGGGTGAGACTCCTAATACCCAACCATATTCACTTCCTCATCAAACTACATGACCAAATAAGGGATGGGACTCCTAATACCCAAGCCTGTTCTATTCAACTTTGTAAGACTGTTTCATATAATATAATGCCTCTGTCCTCCAAATGTATCTAGATATCTCACATTTTCAGGAATTAATAACAGTGTTTTTAAGGAAATTTCAAGAGAATATACATTTTAATGTGTACAACTTCTTTAAAGTATCCAACTTCTTAAGAAATGTACCTGTGTCTCCACGCGTGTGCCCGCCAGCCGTCCCATAAGGACACGGTCGAGTTTGCGATGGCGAGTCGAGACGTGTCTAAGTCCTTCTGGAAGACCTGTGTTGAATACCATGCCTTCTTCAGACTGGCCAAAGAGCCCCAGTCACGCAGCAAGACTCTGCTGTCCAGCAAAGGGTCCAGCTTCAGATACAGGTATGGAGAAGATGGATACAGACTCACACTGGGTACAGACACACACTGGGTAGAGACACACACTGGATACAGACTCACACTGGGTACAGACTCACACTGGATACAGACACACACTGGATACAGACACACACTGGGTACAGACACACTGGGTACAGACTCACACTGGGTACAGACTCACACTGGGCACAGACACACCCTGGGTACAGACACACACTGGGTACAGACTCACTGGGTACAGACTCACTGGGTACAGACTCACACTGGGTACAGACTCACACTGGGTACAGACACACTGGATACAGACTCACTGGGTACAGACACACTGGGTACAGACACACACTGGGTACAGACTCACTGGGTACAGACACACACTGGGTACAGACTCACACTGGGTACAGACTCACACTGGGTACAGACACACACTGGGTACAGACTCACACTGGGTACAGACACACACTGGGTACAGACACACACTGGGTACAGACACACACGGGGTACAGACACACTGGATACAGACACACACTGGGTACAGACATACACTGGGTACAGACACACAGTGGGCACAGACTCACACTGGATGCAGACACACACTGGATACAGACACACACTGGGTACAGACACACACTGGATACAGACACACACTGGGTACAGACACACACTGGGTACAGACTCACACTGGGTACAGACACACTGGGTACAGACACACCGGGTACAGACTCACACTGTGTACAGACTCACACTGGGTACAGACACACTGGGTACAGACACACTGGGTACAGACACACTGGGTACAGACACACCGGGTACAGACTCACACTGTGTACAGACTCACACTGGGTACAGACACACTGGGTACAGACACACTGGGTCAGACTCACACTGGGTACAAACACACTGGGTACAGACACACACTGTGTACAGACTCACACTGGGTACAGACACACTGGGTACAGACTCACTGGGTACAGACTCACTGGGTACAGACACACTGGGTACAGACACACTGTGTGTTCAGGTGATTGAAACTGAATGTGTTCTGTTTCAGTGGCAGGACCCAGAAACAGCTGATGGAGTGTATGGCGACAGGAGAGAAGAAACACAGGCCTTTCGAGAGGTGGGAAGACAGTGTGTGTGTGTGTGTGTGTGTGTGTGTGTGTGTGTGTGTGTGTGTGTGTGTGTGTGTGTGTGTGTGAGGGTGTTAAACCATGTCTCTTTCTCCATTAGGTCCTACTGTAAGTCAGAGTCCAGACAGTGTAGATCCTCTCCTGATCTCCTCACAGACGTCTCCAAACAGGTAAACTATCAATCCATTCTACCTAGCAACCACAGGGAGAAAAATCAATCTACTCTACCTAGCAACCACAGGGAGAAAAATCAATCTACTCTACCTAGCAACCACAGGGAGAAAATTCAATCTACTCTACCTAGCAACCACAGGGAGTGGTAGTGTTTTGGTGCGTTCGTTTTAACCTGCCAGGGGTGCTGGGTCGTGCCAGGGGTGCGTTCGTTTTAGCCTGCCAGGGATGCTGGGTCGTGCCAGGGGTGCGTTCGTTTTAGCCTGCCAGGGGTGCTGGGTCAACACCAGACAACATTGTGGTAGTGTTTTGTAGCTTATCTCATGTTGTTCTTCACATTTTCACATGGGGATGAGAGAAAAAGCAGCGTTTTTATAGCTTATCTCATGCCATTCTTCACATTTTGCAGTTTTAAAGCACATTTCTTGCTTTTCTATATATTTTGGATACCAAGTCAGTTGTACAACTGAATGCATTCAACTGAAAGGTGTCTTCCTGCATTTAACCCAACCCCTCTGAATCAGAGAGGTGCAGGGGGGGAACAGTGGGTTAACTGCCTTGTTCAGAGGCAGAACGACAGATTTTTTTTACCTTGTCAGCTCAGGGATTCGATCCGGCAACCTTTCGGTTTCAAGTCTAACGCTCTAACCACTAGGCTACCTGCCGCTCCTATTTTCTATTTTTCATATACTTTTACTGGATATATATTTATAGTGGGGGATGAACCAACCTGTTATGAATATGGGGGGGACATGTCCCATCATCCCCTGTGGCAATTTCACCTATGAGTAAAACACAGAGCAGCCTAAACTCTTTGGTCCTTTAAAAACCTGCTTCATGTAAAATATTTTGTGCTATAGCTCGGAAAATAAATACATGTGATTCTGGATGACAACATAAAACAGTTTGTTTCCAACTAGGGTATCTAGGCGATACTGGTATCGTGACAACTCTACCAATGACAAATTCAATAATCCACATGAACACGTTTATCCACCTCATGCTGTCTTCTGTGTGTGTGTGTGTGTGTGTGTGTGTGCGCGCGCATCTCCAGCTCTACGAGCAGTCCCACTCGTTCCCGCGCCCCGGAGGCCACAGCGAAGAGGAAGTGGAAAGACAACAACAGGAAGTGGGAGGAGCTAACCCTAAACGCAGTCAATCAGCTGTCGAAGTGGTCTTCTCCACGGAACTGCAGCGGTCCCGCCTCCCACAAGCTTTCCACCAATCAACGGCCTCTCCTAAGCAAAGGTCCGCCTCTACATCGGCAGACATCGGGGAGAGGAGGGCAGGTGGGCAACGGCAGGGAGGGGCGGGGCATAGAGAGGTTTCCCACGGAAACAGCAGGGCCAGACATCGGCCCAAACCCCAGCCTGCCTCCGACGCGCAGCAATTGGTCCTCCTATATCCCAATACCCCCGCCTACCAGTTCCATCCAGTCCTTCCAACATTCCCATTGGCCAGCTATCCGCACGGACACGCCTACTTTTTGGATGGCGCTGTAACCTCATTGGAACGTCTCCCGCAGATGCACCGCTTAGACCACACCCTGTTGGAGGGGCAGACACACCCTTCTCTCTACTCACACTCTGATTCGTCTTCCCTGTCGCCACTCAGGCGGAATCTCCGCCCATCCGGGCTGGGATTGACCAGGGTCTACCACGGCGGAAATGCAGCCAGGAGATTCGACGTCGGGAGAATAGAGGCGGGACATTACAGCGACGACTCCAACTTCCTGCCTGGACTTCCTCGTCGTGCCACCAGCCAACCGGACGTCAAGTTCCCCAGAGTAGTCCCCGCCTCCAACCCCGCCTCTGAGTTCCGTCCCCTAGGTTACTACCCCCACCTATCACGTCACCAGACTCCGCAAAGACCCTCCTACCTGCCTCTAAACTCCTCCCCCTTGCCAGACCGGCCCACCTCGCTGTGTGTTCTAGGGGGGGCCGGTGGAAGCCACAGTGATTCAGACCCAGAGGTAATCTACCCATACTACTGCCCAGTACCCCGGTTGGGTAAAGTGGTACGGTCCAATGCTCTGGCTAGGATGAGGTTCTCCTCTGGGAGTTTACAACTGGAGGAGGAAGAGGAGGGGGAAGAGGAGAGGTATAGCAGTGGGGGAGAGGGGACGCCTCGAATTACGAAACTGAGACTTTAGAATAGCGGTGTGTCGGTGTGTAGATCAACAAGTGTTGTGTGTGTGTTGTGTGTGTTGTGTGTGTGTGTGTGTGTGTGTGTGTGTGTGTGTGTGTGTGTGTGTGTGTGTGTGTGTGTGGTCAGGATGACATTTGGTGTATTCAGGTTGTTTTGTACGTTGAAGAGATGTTTACAGTGTTGAAGTGAACGTTCGGTTAACAGACGTGTCCGTTTTGTACAACTTTACAGGAAGTAGCGTACCCTGTTTCTATTGAAGGTTTTGGTCTGAATTCATCTGTCAATAAAGTGTGTAATGTGGATGATGAGCAATGTGTCTTTACTTGAGATACGGGAACGAACATGATCTGTACATCATAAAGCATTTTTATACTGAACAAAAAATAAACTTAACATGCAACAATTTCAAAAGATTTTACTGAATGGAATTGACCCCAACCCTGATATGGATCTGATCCTAGATCAGAACTTGTAATTTTTACTGAGACACTTTTTGAATACGGGCCCTGGATATAAAATCTATACCCATTTTACGAAACATTTTTACTACATAGATTCAGAGGCTTTGACAATCAAACCAGCACATAGCCGAAACACACAGGCCAAAAGGCCAAAAATGAAGGCCAAAATTAAACATTTATTCCCCCCCCAAAAGAAAACCTAAAAATAATTGTAATAATTAAAATTAAAATCGCACACAAATTAACTTTCAAACTTATACAAAAGACTGTTAAACAAATCTTCCCCTCAGCATTTCTCCCAACACACTCTATACTGGTACACACACACACACACACACACACACACACACACACACACACACACACACACACACACACACACACACACACACACACACACACACACACACACACACACACACACACACACACACACGCACACACACACACACACACACACACACACACACACACACATAATTTTGATCAAACTATATACAACATTACTCTTTCAACATCTATTGAAATATAAAAATGGATCACGCAACGTTTTAAACATTTCCCAGACATGTATGACCTACTAATCCCATATAAAAACAACAAGATGTCATATTTAAAATGTATCCCAATATACAGGTAAATATTTTAAAAAGTAGAGCCCTGAGTTAGTTATTTTAGAATGGAGGAAATGTGAAAAAGGGTTCTAGATGTCTACGGAACTGGAATGTCGGTGGGAAGACATTCTAACTGAATTCTGGAATAGAACACTGGGCATGAATGGCAGCCATAACCCTTCACTCCTGGACACAGTTCTGCTCATCATCAAACAGCGTTGGACACTCCGCTGCCCCTGTGTTGCTATGGATTTGATTAGGATCTATCCATACCTGTCTCCTTGGCCCTAACCTTTTAATGTTTTCCAATCTGAACGGTGGAATCAATACAGTGGAAGCTTCACCACTATACTGTTAATACCTATCCAGACCCTACAGATACACCACTATACTGTTAATACCTATCCAGACCCTACAGATACACCACTATACTGTTAATACCCATCCAGACCCTACAGATACACCACTATACTGTTAATACCTATCCAGACCCTACAGATACACCACTATACTGTTAATACCTATCCAGACCCTACAGATACACCACTATACTGTTAATACCTATCCAGACCCTAAATATCCACCACTATACTGTTAATACCTATCCAGACCCTACAGATACACCACTATACTGTTTATACCTATCCAGACCCTACAGATAAACCACTATACTGTTAATACCTATCCAGACCCTACAGATACACCACTATACTGTTTATACCTATCCAGACCCTACAGATACACCACTATACTGTTTATACCTATCCAGACCCTACAGATACACCACTATACTGTTTATACCTATCCAGACCCTACCACTATACTGTTAATACCTATCCAGACCCTACAGATACACCACTATACTGTTTATACCTATCCAGACCCTACAGATACACCACTATACTGTTTATACCTATCCAGACCCTACAGATACACCACTATACTGTTTATACCTATCCAGACCCTACAGATACACCACTATACTGTTAATACCTATCCAGACCCTACATATACACCACTATACTGTTAATACCTATCCAGACCCTACAGATACACCACTATACTGTTTATACCTATCCAGACCCTACAGATACACCACTATACTGTTTATACCTATCCAGACCCTACAGATACACCACTATACTGTTTATACCTATCCAGACCCTACAGATACACCACTATACTGTTAATACCTATCCAGACCCTACAGATACACCACTATACTGTTTATACCTATCCAGACCCTACAGATACACCACTATACTGTTTATACCTATCCAGACCCTACAGATACACCACTATACTGTTTATACCTATCTAGACCCTACAGATACACCACTATACTGTTTATACCTATCCAGACCCTACAGATACACCACTATACTGTTTATACCTATCCAGACCCTACAGATACACCACTATACTGTTTATACCTATCCAGACCCTACAGATACACCACTATACTGTTTATACCTATCTAGACCCTACAGATACACCACTATACTGTTAATACCTATCCAGACCCTACAGATACACCACTATACTGTTTATACCTATCCAGACCCTACAGATACACCACTACACTGTTTATACCTATCCAGACCCTACAGATACACCACTATACTGTTAATACCTATCCAGACCCTACAGATACACCACTATACTGTTAATACCTATCCAGACCCTACAGATCCACCACTATACTGTTTATACCTATCCAGGAACAAGGCGTAGACAGGTAGTAATTTGTAACCAGCTGAGAGTTAATGATGTTATATGTTATACTCGGTGAATGAACAAGGCAACAGATGAGCTAGTTGGGGAAAGAGCATCTCTATGTCTGGAGGTAGACAGTACAGTAAAACCTTTTCTACTGAGACCCAAGATATTCAGCAAGAAAGGAACTTTTAGTTACATTACTGGAGTGTGTGTGTGTGTGTGTGTGTGTGTGTGTGTGTGTGTGTGTGGTGTGGTGTTGTGTGTGGTGTGTGTGTGTGTGTGTGTGTGTGTGTGTGTGTGTGTGTGTGTGTGTGTGTGTGTGTGTGTGTGTGTGTGTGTGTGTGTGTGTGTGTGTGTGTGTGTGTGTGTGTGTGTGTGTGTGTGTGTAGACATGACTAGACAGAACTTCTGTATTTCTTCTTTCTTCCCTCGTTTAACTGGAATCGAATCTCTTCTTTTATGTTGGAGTGAACCTGAGGGAGAGAGAGAGGAGACAGACAGAGGAGACAGACAGAGGAGACAGACAGAGGAGACAGAGGGAGAGAGAGAGAGAGACAGACAGAGGAGACAGAGGGAGAGAGAGAGATAGACAGACAGACAGACAGACAGACAGACAGACAGACAGACAGACAGACAGACAGACAGACAGACAGACAGACAGACAGACAGACAGACAGACAGACAGAGGGAGAGAGAGAGACAGACAGACAGACAGACAGACAGACAGACAGACAGACATACAGACAGACAGAGGGAGAGAGAGAGAGAGACAGACAGAGGAGACAGAGGGAGAGAGAGAGAGAGACAGACAGACAGACAGACGAAGACAGACAGACAGGACCAGACACAGACAGACAGACAGACACAGACAGACAGAGGGAGGAGAGAGAGACAGACCGACAGACAGACAGACATACAGACAGACAAGG
>NW_021823224.1:0-51321 GCF_901001165.1 Salmo trutta
AGGAGCATCTACAGAAAGAGATTCTTCCTCCTGAATGAATGGCATTATGTAACTACTATGGTGCCTACCTAATGATTTCTACAAGGAGCATCTACAGAGAGAGACTGAATGAATGGCATTATGTAACACTACTGGTGCCTACCTAATGATATCTACAAGGAGCCTCTACAGAGAGAGACTGAATGAATGGCATTATGTAACACTACTGGTGCCTACCTAATGATATCTACAAGGAGCATCTACAGAGAGACTGAATGAATGGCATTATGTAACACTACTGGTGCCTACCTAATGATTTCTACAAGGAGCCTCTACAGAGAGAGACTGAATGAATGGCATTATGTAACACTACTGGTGCCTACCTAATGATTTCTACAAGGAGCATCTACAGAGAGACTGAATGAATGGCATTATGTAACACTACTGGTGCCTACCTAATGATATCTACAAGGAGCCTCTACAGAGAGACTGAATGAATGGCATTATGTAACACTACTGGTGCCTACCTAATGATATCTACAAGGAGCCCCTACAGAGAGAGACTGAATGAATGGCATTATGTAACACTACTGGTGCCTACCTAATGATTTCTACAAGGAGCCTCTACAGAGAGACTGAATGAAGGGCATTATGTAACACTACTGGTGCCTACCTAATGATTTCTACAAGAGCATCTACAGAGAGAGACTGAATGAATGGCATTATGTAACACTACTGGTGCCTACCTAATGATATCTACAAGGAGCATCTACAGAGAGACTGAATGAATGGCATTATGTAACACTACTGGTGCCTACCTAATGATTTCTACAAGGAGCCTCTACAGAGAGACTGAATGAATGGCATTATGTAACACTACTGGTGCCTACCTAATGATATCTACAAGGAGCCTCTACAGAGAGACTGAATGAATGGCATTATGTAACACTACTGGCGCCTACCTAATGATTTCTACAAGGAGCATCTACAGAGAGAGACTGAATGAATGGCATTATGTAACACTACTGGTGCCTACCTAATGATATCTACAAGGAGCATCTACAGAGAGAGACTGAATGAATGGCATTATGTAACACTACTGGTGCCTACCTAATGATATCTACAAGGAGCCCCTACAGAGAGAGACTGAATGAATGGCATTATGTAACACTACTGGTGCCTACCTAATGATTTCTACAAGGAGCCTCTACAGAGAGACTGAATGAATGGCATTATGTAACACTACTGGTGCCTACCTAATGATATCTACAAGGAGCATCTACAGAGAGACTGAATGAATGGCATTATGTAACACTACTGGTGCCTACCTAATGATTTCTACAAGGAGCATCTACAGAGAGAGACTGAATGAATGGCATTATGTAACACTACTGGTGCCTACCTAATGATTTCTACAAGGAGCATCTACAGAGAGAGACTGAATGAATGGCATTATGTAACACTACTGGTGCCTACCTAATGATATCTACAAGGAGCCTCTACAGAGAGACTGAATGAATGGCATTATGTAACACTACTGGTGCCTACCTAATGATATCTACAAGGAGCATCTACAGAGAGACTGAATGAATGGCATTATGTAACACTACTGGTGCCTACCTAATGATTTCTACAAGGAGCATCTACAGAGAGAGACTGAATGAATGGCATTATGTAACACTACTGGTGCCTACCTAATGATTTCTACAAGGAGCATCTACAGAGAGAGACTGAATGAATGGCATTATGTAACACTACTGGTGCCTACCTAATGATTTCTACAAGGAGCATCTACAGAGAGAGACTGAATGAATGGCATTATGTAACACTACTGGTGCCTACCTAATGATTTCTACAAGGAGCCCCTACAGAGAGAGACTGAATGAATGGCATTATGTAACACTACTGGTGCCTACCTAATGATATCTACAAGGAGCCTCTACAGAGAGACTGAATGAATGGCATTATGTAACACTACTGGTGCCTACCTAATGATTTCTACAAGGAGCATCTACAGAGAGACTGAATGAATGGCATTATGTAACACTACTGGTGCCTACCTAATGATATCTACAAGGAGCATCTACAGAGAGAGACTGAATGAATGGCATTATGTAACACTACTGGTGCCTACCTAATGATTTCTACAAGGAGCCTCTACAGAGAGAGACTGAATGAATGGCATTATGTAACACTACTGGTGCCTACCTAATGATATCTACAAGGAGCATCTACAGAGAGAGACTGAATGAATGGCATTATGTAACACTACTGGTGCCTACCTAATGATTTCTACAAGGAGCCCCTACAGAGAGAGACTGAATGAATGGCATTATGTAACACTACTGGTGCCTACCTAATGATTTCTACAAGGAGCCTCTACAGAGAGACTGAATGAATGGCATTATGTAACACTACTGGTGCCTACCTAATGATTTCTACAAGGAGCCTCTACAGAGAGACTGAATGAATGGCATTATGTAACACTACTGGTGCCTACCTAATGATATCTACAAGGAGCCTCTACAGAGAGAGACTGAATGAATGGCATTATGTAACACTACTGGCGCCTACCTAATGATTTCTACAAGGAGCATCTACAGA
This sequence comes from Salmo trutta, assembly GCF_901001165.1. Lineage (NCBI taxonomy): Eukaryota > Metazoa > Chordata > Actinopteri > Salmoniformes > Salmonidae > Salmo > Salmo trutta. Next base: position 2,584 of record NW_021823224.1, read on the forward strand.
GAGACTGAATGAATGGCATTATGTAACACTACTGGTGCCTACCTAATGATATCTACAAGGAGCCTCTACAGAGAGACTGAATGAATGGCATTATGTAACACTACTGGTGCCTACCTAATGATATCTACAAGGAGCATCTACAGAGAGAGACTGAATGAATGGCATTATGTAACACTACTGGTGCCTACCTAATGATATCTACAAGGAGCCTCTACAGAGAGAGACTGAATGAATGGCATTATGTAACACTACTGGTGCCTACCTAATGATTTCTACAAGGAGCCTCTACAGAGAGACTGAATGAATGGCATTATGTAACACTACTGGTGCCTACCTAATGATATCTACAAGGAGCCTCTACAGAGAGACTGAATGAATGGCATTATGTAACACTACTGGTGCCTACCTAATGATTTCTACAAGGAGCCTCTACAGAGAGACTGAATGAATGGCATTATGTAACACTACTGGTGCCTACCTAATGATTTCTACAAGGAGCCTCTACAGAGAGACTGAATGAATGGCATTATGTAACACTACTGGTGCCTACCTAATGATTTCTACAAGGAGCCTCTACAGAGAGACTGAATGAATGGCATTATGTAACACTACTGGTGCCTACCTAATGATATCTACAAGGAGCCTCTACAGAGAGACTGAATGAATGGCATTATGTAACACTACTGGTGCCTACCTAATGATATCTACAAGGAGCCTCTACAGAGAGACTGAATGAATGGCATTATGTAACACTACTGGTGCCTACCTAATGATATCTACAAGGAGCCTCTACAGAGAGAGACTGAATGAATGGCATTATGTAACACTACTGGTGCCTACCTAATGATTTCTACAAGGAGCATCTACAGAGAGACTGAATGAATGGCATTATGTAACACTACTGGTGCCTACCTAATGATATCTACAAGGAGCATCTACAGAGAGAGACTGAATGAATGGCATTATGTAACACTACTGGTGCCTACCTAATGATATCTACAAGGAGCCTCTACAGAGAGACTGAATGAATGGCATTATGTAACACTACTGGTGCCTACCTAATGATATCTACAAGGAGCCTCTACAGAGAGAGACTGAATGAATGGCATTATGTAACACTACTGGTGCCTACCTAATGATTTCTACAAGGAGCATCTACAGAGAGACTGAATGAATGGCATTATGTAACACTGCTGGTGCCTACCTAATGATATCTACAAGGAGCCTCTACAGAGAGACTGAATGAATGGCATTATGTAACACTACTGGTGCCTACCTAATGATATCTACAAGGAGCATCTACAGAGAGAGACTGAATGAATGGCATTATGTAACACTACTGGTGCCTACCTAATGATTTCTACAAGGAGCATCTACAGAGAGAGACTGAATGAATGGCATTATGTAACACTACTGGTGCCTACCTAATGATATCTACAAGGAGCCTCTACAGAGAGAGACTGAATGAATGGCATTATGTAACACTACTGGTGCCTACCTAATGATTTCTACAAGGAGCATCTACAGAGAGACTGAATGAATGGCATTATGTAACACTACTGGTGCCTACCTAATGATTTCTACTAGGAGCCTCTACAGAGAGAGACTGAATGAATGGCATTATGTAACACTACTGGTGCCTACCTAATGATTTCTACAAGGAGCCTCTACAGAGAGACTGAATGAATGGCATTATGTAACCAACACTACTGGTGCCTACCTAATGATATCTACAAGGAGCCTCTACAGAGAGACTGAATGAATGGCATTATGTAACCAACACTACTGGTGCCTACCTAATGATATCTACAAGGAGCCTCTACAGAGAGACTGAATGAATGGCATTATGTAACACTACTGGTACCTACCTAATGATATCTACAAGGAGCATCTACAGAGAGAGACTGAATGAATGGCATTATGTAACACTACTGGTGCCTACCTAATGATTTCTACAAGGAGCATCTACAGAGAGAGACTGAATGAATGGCATTATGTAACACTACTGGTGCCTACCTAATGATTTCTACAAGGAGCCTCTACAGAGAGACTGAATGAATGGCATTATGTAACACTACTGGTGCCTACCTAATGATTTCTACAAGGAGCATCTACAGAGAGAGACTGAATGAATGGCATTATGTAACACTACTGGTGCCTACCTAATGATATCTACAAGGAGCATCTACAGAGAGACTGAATGAATGGCATTATGTAACACTACTGGTGCCTACCTAATGATTTCTACAAGGAGCCTCTACAGAGAGACTGAATGAATGGCATTATGTAACACTACTGGTGCCTACCTAATGATTTCTACAAGGAGCATCTACAGAGAGAGACTGAATGAATGGCATTATGTAACACTACTGGTGCCTACCTAATGATATCTACAAGGAGCATCTACAGAGAGACTGAATGAATGGCATTATGTAACACTACTGGTGCCTACCTAATGATTTCTACAAGGAGCCTCTACAGAGAGAGACTGAATGAATGGCATTATGTAACACTACTGGTGCCTACCTAATGATTTCTACAAGGAGCATCTACAGAGAGACTGAATGAATGGCATTATGTAACACTACTGGTGCCTACCTAATGATATCTACAAGGAGCCTCTACAGAGAGACTGAATGAATGGCATTATGTAACACTACTGGTGCCTACCTAATGATATCTACAAGGAGCATCTACAGAGAGACTGAATGAATGGCATTATGTAACACTACTGGTGCCTACCTAATGATTTCTACAAGGAGCATCTACAGAGAGAGACTGAATGAATGGCATTATGTAACACTACTGGTGCCTACCTAATGATTTCTACAAGGAGCATCTACAGAGAGAGACTGAATGAATGGCATTATGTAACACTACTGGTGCCTACCTAATGATATCTACAAGGAGCCTCTACAGAGAGACTGAATGAATGGCATTATGTAACACTACTGGTGCCTACCTAATGATTTCTACAAGGAGCATCTACAGAGAGACTGAATGAATGGCATTATGTAACACTACTGGTGCCTACCTAATGATTTCTACAAGGAGCATCTACAGAGAGAGACTGAATGAATGGCATTATGTAACACTACTGGTGCCTACCTAATGATTTCTACAAGGAGCATCTACAGAGAGAGACTGAATGAATGGCATTATGTAACACTACTGGTGCCTACCTAATGATTTCTACAAGGAGCATCTACAGAGAGAGACTGAATGAATGGCATTATGTAACACTACTGGTGCCTACCTAATGATTTCTACAAGGAGCCCCTACAGAGAGAGACTGAATGAATGGCATTATGTAACACTACTGGTGCCTACCTAATGATATCTACAAGGAGCCTCTACAGAGAGACTGAATGAATGGCATTATGTAACACTACTGGTGCCTACCTAATGATTTCTACAAGGAGCATCTACAGAGAGACTGAATGAATGGCATTATGTAACACTACTGGTGCCTACCTAATGATATCTACAAGGAGCATCTACAGAGAGAGACTGAATGAATGGCATTATGTAACACTACTGGTGCCTACCTAATGATATCTACAAGGAGCCCCTACAGAGAGAGACTGAATGAATGGCATTATGTAACACTACTGGTGCCTACCTAATGATTTCTACAAGGAGCCTCTACAGAGAGACTGAATGAATGGCATTATGTAACACTACTGGTGCCTACCTAATGATTTCTACAAGGAGCCTCTACAGAGAGACTGAATGAATGGCATTATGTAACACTACTGGTGCCTACCTAATGATATCTACAAGGAGCATCTACAGAGAGACTGAATGAATGGCATTATGTAACACTACTGGTGCCTACCTAATGATATCTACAAGGAGCCTCTACAGAGAGACTGAATGAATGGCATTATGTAACACTACTGGCGCCTACCTAATGATATCTACAAGGAGCATCTACAGAGAGACTGAATGAATGGCATTATGTAACACTACTGGTGCCTACCTAATGATTTCTACAAGGAGCCTCTACAGAGAGAGACTGAATGAATGGCATTATGTAACACTACTGGTGCCTACCTAATGATATCTACAAGGAGCATCTACAGAGAGAGACTGAATGAATGGCATTATGTAACACTACTGGTGCCTACCTAATGATATCTACAAGGAGCCCCTACAGAGAGAGACTGAATGAATGGCATTATGTAACACTACTGGTGCCTACCTAATGATTTCTATAAGGAGCCTCTACAGAGAGACTGAATGAATGGCATTATGTAACACTACTGGTGCCTACCTAATGATATCTACAAGGAGCCTCTACAGAGAGACTGAATGAATGGCATTATGTAACACTACTGGTGCCTACCTAATGATTTCTACAAGGAGCCTCTACAGAGAGACTGAATGAATGGCATTATGTAACACTACTGGTGCCTACCTAATGATTTCTACAAGGAGCCTCTACAGAGAGACTGAATGAATGGCATTATGTAACACTACTGGTGCCTACCTAATGATTTCTACAAGGAGCCTCTACAGAGAGACTGAATGAATGGCATTATGTAACACTACTGGTGCCTACCTAATGATATCTACAAGGAGCCTCTACAGAGAGACTGAATGAATGGCATTATGTAACACTACTGGTGCCTACCTAATGATATCTACAAGGAGCCTCTACAGAGAGACTGAATGAATGGCATTATGTAACACTACTGGTGCCTACCTAATGATTTCTACAAGGAGCCTCTACAGAGAGACTGAATGAATGGCATTATGTAACACTACTGGTGCCTACCTAATGATATCTACAAGGAGCCTCTACAGAGAGAGACTGAATGAATGGCATTATGTAACACTACTGGTGCCTACCTAATGATTTCTACAAGGAGCATCTACAGAGAGACTGAATGAATGGCATTATGTAACACTACTGGTGCCTACCTAATGATATCTACAAGGAGCATCTACAGAGAGAGACTGAATGAATGGCATTATGTAACACTACTGGTGCCTACCTAATGATTTCTACAAGGAGCCTCTACAGAGAGAGACTGAATGAATGGCATTATGTAACACTACTGGTGCCTACCTAATGATTTCTACAAGGAGCATCTACAGAGAGACTGAATGAATGGCATTATGTAACACTACTGGTGCCTACCTAATGATTTCTACAAGGAGCCTCTACAGAGAGAGACTGAATGAATGGCATTATGTAACACTACTGGTGCCTACCTAATGATTTCTACAAGGAGCATCTACAGAGAGACTGAATGAATGGCATTATGTAACACTACTGGTGCCTACCTAATGATATCTACAAGGAGCATCTACAGAGAGACTGAATGAATGGCATTATGTAACACTACTGGTGCCTACCTAATGATATCTACAAGGAGCATCTACAGAGAGACTGAATGAATGGCATTATGTAACACTACTGGTGCCTACCTAATGATTTCTACAAGGAGCATCTACAGAGAGACTGAATGAATGGCATTATGTAACACTACTGGTGCCTACCTAATGATTTCTACAAGGAGCCCCTACAGAGAGAGACTGAATGAATGGCATTATGTAACACTACTGGTGCCTACCTAATGATTTCTACAAGGAGCATCTACAGAGAGACTGAATGAATGGCATTATGTAACACTACTGGTGCCTACCTAATGATTTCTACAAGGAGCATCTACAGAGAGAGACTGAATGAATGGCATTATGTAACACTACTGGTGCCTACCTAATGATATCTACAAGGAGCATCTACAGAGAGAGACTGAATGAATGGCATTATGTAACACTACTGGTGCCTACCTAATGATTTCTACAAGGAGCATCTACAGAGAGACTGAATGAATGGCATTATGTAACACTACTGGTGCCTACCTAATGATTTCTACAAGGAGCCTCTACAGAGAGACTGAATGAATGGCATTATGTAACACTACTGGTGCCTACCTAATGATATCTACAAGGAGCACCTACAGAGAGACTGAATGAATGGCATTATGTAACACTACTGGTGCCTACCTAATGATATCTACAAGGAGCACCTACAGAGACACTGAATGAATGGCATTATGTAACACTACTGGTGCCTACCTAATGATTTCTACAAGGAGCATCTACAGAGAGACTGAATGAATGGCATTATGTACCACTACTGGTGCCTACCTAATGATTTCTACAAGGAGCATCTACAGAGAGAGACTGAATGAATGGCATTATGTAACACTACTGGTGCCTACCTAATGATATCTACAAGGAGCATCTACAGAGAGACTGAATGAATGGCATTATGTAACACTACTGGTGCCTACCTAATGATTTCTACAAGGAGCCTCTACAGAGAGAGACTGAATGAATGGCATTATGTAACACTACTGGTGCCTACCTAATGATATCTACAAGGAGCATCTACAGAGAGACTGAATGAATGGCGTTATGTAACACTACTGGTGCCTACCTAATGATATCTACAAGGAGCCTCTACAGAGAGAGACTGAATGAATGGCATTATGTAACACTACTGGTGCCTACCTAATGATTTCTACAAGGAGCCCCTACAGAGAGACTGAATGAATGGCATTATGTAACACTACTGGTGCCTACCTAATGATATCTACGAGGAGCACCTACAGAGAGACTGAATGAATGGCATTATGTAACACTACTGGTGCCTACCTAATGATATCTACAAGGAGCATCTACAGAGAGACTGAATGATTTGCATTATGTAACACTACTGGTGCCTACCTAATGATATCTACAAGGAGACTCTACAGAGAGAGACTGAATGAATGGCATTATGTAACCAACACTACTGGTGCCTACCTAATGATATCTACAAGGAGCCCCTACAGAGAGAGACTGAATGAATGGCATTATGTAACACTACTGGTGCCTACCTAATGATTTCTTCAAGGAGCATCTACAGAGAGACTGAATGAATGGCATTATGTAACACTACTGGTGCCTACCTAATGATATCTACAAGGAGCATCTACAGAGAGAGACTGAATGAATGGCATTATGTAACACTACTGGTGCCTACCTAATGATTTCTTCAAGGAGCATCTACAGAGAGACTGAATGAATGGCATTATGTAACACTACTGGTGCCTACCTAATGATTTCTACAAGGAGCACCTACAGAGAGAGACTGAATGAATGGCATTCTGTAAGCAACTGCCACGCCCTGACCTTAGTGATCTTATTTATTCTCTATGTTTGGTTAGATCAGGGTGCGACTCGGGTGGGAATATCTATGTTTTCTATTTCTTTGTTTTTGAGCCGAGTGTGGTTCCCAATCAGAGGCTGCTTAGTCTATCGTTGTCTCCGATTGGGAATCATACTGAGGCAGCCTCTTTTCCCCACCTGAGTTTTGTGGGAGGTTATTTTCTGTTTAGTATCTGTTACCTGACAGAACTGTTGACTTTTCGTTTTGTTACTTTGTTCGAGTGTTTTTTTTGTTTTTTTTATCAAATAAAATCATGAACACTTTCCACGCTGCGCTTTGGTCCACTCATTCCGACGAGAGCCGTTACAGCAACACTAACGGTGCCTACCAGGTCTCGAAATGAATACGGTAATGGACTGAACCACAGGCTGGGTTTTTATTTAACCTGGTTTGTAGAGAGAAGAAACATATTGAATGTTAGTGGTTAAAAGTCTCTGGTTTCTCCTGACGTTCATGTGACAGAACAGAACAGCGGGCAGACGTGGAGTATGACCTCAGTGGATATCTCCCTGACTTCACATTGATTTAAACAAACCCCAATGTTCAGTTCTACTCTCCTTTAGACTCCTTTTAATTTACACCACATGAAGTCTACAATAATTTTTTTAACAAAAAATTATTTTTTGTCTACAATTATTTTTTTTAGTGTCAAATCGGAGGGCCTACTGTCTGGACCTCTGGCAGTCTCTATGGGGGTACCACAGGGTTCAAATCTTGGGCCAACTCTTTTCTCTGTATACATAAATGATGTCGCTCTTGCTGCTGGTGAATCTCTGATCCACCTCTACGCAGACGACACCATTCTGTATACTTCTGGCCCTTCTTTGGACACTGTGTTAACAACCCTCCAGACGAGCTTCAATGCCATTCAACTCTCCTTCCGTGGTCTCCAACTGCTTCTAAACACAAGTAAAACTAAATGCATGCTCTTCAACCGATCGCTGCCTGCACCTGCCCGCCCATCCAGCATAACTTCTCTGGACGGTTCAAACTTAGAATTTGTGGACAACTACAAATACCTAGGTGTCTGGTTAGACTGTAAACTCTCCTTCCAGACTCACATCAATCATCTACAATCCAAAGTGAAATCTAGAATTGGCTTCCTATTTCGCAACAAAGCATCCTTCACTCATGCTGCCAAACATACCCTCGTAAAACTGACCATCCTACCAATCCTCGACTTCGGCGATGTCATTTACAAATTAGCCTCCAATACCCTACTCAACAAGCTGGATGCAGTCTATCACAGTGCCATCCGTTTTGTCACCAAAGCCCCATATACAACCCACCACTGCGACCTGTATGCTCTCGTTGGCTGGCCTTCACTTCATAATCGTCGCCAAACACATTGGCTCCAGGTCATCTACAAGACCCTGCTAGGTAAAGTCCCCCCTTATCTCCGCTCACTGGTCACCATAGCAGCACCCACCTGTAGCACGCGCTCCAGCAGGTATATCTCTCTGGTCACCCCTAAAGCCAACTCCTCCTTTGGTCGTCTCTCCTTCCAGTTCTCTGCTGCCAATGACTGGAACGAACTACAAAAATCTCTGAAACTGGAAACACTTATCTCCCTCACTAGCTTTAAGCACCAGCTGTCAGAGCAGCTCACAGATCACTGCACCTGTACATAGCCCATCTATAATTTAGCCCAAACTACTACCTCTTCCCCTACTGTATTTATTTATTTTATTTATTTATTTTGCTCCTTTGCACCATATTATTTAGATTTGAACTTTGAACTTTCTTCAAACTACAAATCTACCATTCCAGTGTTTAATTGCTATATTGTATTTACTTCGCCACCATGGCCTTTTTATTGCCTTTACCTCCCTTATCTCACCTCATTTGCTCACATTGTATATAGACTTATTTTTTCTACTGATTGTATGTTGTTTTACTCCATGTGTAACTCTGTGTTGTTGTATGTTGTCGAACTGCTTTGCTTTATCTTGGCCAGGTCGCAATTGTAAATGAGAACTTGTTCTCAACTTGCCTACCTGGTTAAATAAAGGTGAAATAAATAAATAAATAAAACCCACCATACAAGTACAGTAGTGCAGTGACTCCATTCTGAAGTTAAATGGGTTTTTTTTATCTACCAATGGGAATATTATTTTAGTGTTTCCTATAACACAACTGCGACCGCTCTGAACTGAGCGCAGCATTCCAGTATTTTGCAATGAAAACAAGGTCAAGAATGACATGGTAATTAGGGAATGTGTGGAGAGAGCCAAGAGGCATCCTAAACCCCAAAAGCCTCCTAACTTCCAGCTTAAAAGGAAAGGTCGACGTCTGGCCTCGTGAATGGCCCAGGCGCCGTTCAATCAAACCCACAACGGGGAAGAAATAAGTCTCTGAATGGGGCGGATGTTTTAACTCAGTTAATTAGATCATGTTTGACATAGTATTCATCAAACTGCAGCTTTCAGTTCTATAATGACGTCCATCCATATTAAAGTATTGTCACGTCCTGACCAGTAGAGGGTGTAGTTGGGTCAGGACGTGGCAGAAGAGAAGTGTGTAGGTTGGTTTGTTTCGTTTATTTTGGCCGTGTGGCTTCCAATCAGGCACAGCTGTTGAGGGTTATTGCTGATTGGGAGTCACACATAAATATCCATCCATATTAAAGTATGTAAAGTGTAGACCAATAATGACTTGAAAAGCTGTATGGTTTTTATTCATCAGGTAAACATGATATCTGCTGAGGGGTAAACATGATATCTGATGATATCTGCTGAGGGGTAAACATGATATCTGCTGAGGAGGTAAACATGATATCTGCTGATATCTGCTGAGGTGGTAAACATGATATCTGCTGAGGAGGTAAACATGATACCTGCTGAGGGGTAAACATGATATCTGCTGAAGAGGTAAACATGATATCTGCTGAGGTGGTAAACATGATATCTGCTGAGGAGGTAAACATGATACCTGCTGAGGGGTAAACATGATATCTGCTGAAGAGGTAAACATGATATCTGCTTAGGAGGTAAACATGATATCTGCTGAGGAGGTAAACATGATATCTGCTGAGGGGGTAAACATGATATCTGCTGAGGAGGTAAACATGATATCTGCTGAGGAGGTAAACATGATATCTGCTGAGGGGGTAAACATGATACCTGCTGAGGGGTAAACATGATACCTGCTGAGGAGGTAAACATGACATCTGCTGAGGGGGTAAACATGATATCTGCTGAGGGGGTAAACATGATATCTGCTGAGGAGGTAAACATGATATCTGATGAGGAGGTAAACGATATCTGCTGAGGAGGTAAACATGATATCTGCTGAGGGGTAAACATGATATCTGCTGAGGGGGTAAACATGATATCTGCTGAGGAGGTAAACATTATACCTGCTGATACCTGCTGAGGAGGTAAACATGATATCTGCTGAGGGGTAAACATGATATCTGCTGAGGGGGTAAACATGATATCTGCTGAGGAGGTAAACATGATACCTGCTGATATCTGCTGAGGAGGTAAACATGATATCTGCTGAGGAGGTAAACATGATACCTGCTGAGGAGGTAAACATGATACCTGCTGAGGGGGTAAACATCATACCTGCTGATATCTGCTGAGGAGGTAAACATGATACCTGCTGATACCTGCTGAGGAGGTAAACATGATATCTGCTGAGGAGGTAAACATGATACATGCTGAGGAGGTAAACATGATACCTGCTGAGGGGGTAAACATGATATCTGCTGAGGAGGTAAACATGATACCTGCTGATACCTGCTGAGGAGGTAAACATGATATCTGATGAGGAGGTAAAAATGATATCTGATGAGGAGGTAAACATGATATCTGCTGAGGTGGTAAACATGATATCTGCTGAGGGGGTAAACATGATATCTGCTGAGGAGGTAAACATGATATCTGATGAGGAGGTAAACATGATATCTGCTGAGGTGGTAAACATGATATCTGCTGAGGGGGTAAACATGACACCTGCTGAGGAGGTAAACATGATACCTGCTGAGGAGGTAAACATGATATCTGCTGAGGGGGTAAACATGATATCTGCTGAGGAGGTAAACGTGATACCTGCTGAGGAGGTAAACATGATATCTGCTGAGGAGGTAAACATGATATCTGATGAGGAGGTAAACATGATATCTGATGAGGGGGTAAACATGATATCTGATGAGGGGATAAACATGATACCTGCTGAGGAGGTAAACATGATACCTGCTGAGGAGGTAAACATGATATCTGATGAGGAGGTAAACATGACATCTGCTGAGGGGGTAAACATGATATCTGATGATATCTGATGAGGAGGTAAACATGATATCTGCAGAGGAGGTAAACATGATATCTGCTGAGGAGGTAAACATGATATCTGCTGATATTTGCAGAGGAGGTAAACATGATATCTGCTGATATTTGCAGAGAAGGTAAACATATCTGCTGAGGAGGTAAACATGATATCTGCTGAGGAGGTAAACATGATATCTGCTGAGGGGGTAAACATGATATCTGCTGAGGAGGTAAACATGATATCTGCTGAGGGGGTGTACATTATATCTGATGATGAGGTAAACATGATATCTGATGAGGGGGTAAACATGATATCTGCTGAGGAGGTAAACATGTTACCTGCTGAGGAGGTAAACATGATACCTGCTGAGGAGGTAAACATGATATCTGCTGAGGGGGTAAACATGATACCTGCTGAGAAGGTAAACATGATATCTGCTGAGGAGGTAAACATGATATCTGATGAGGTCGTAAACATGATATCTGCTGAGGAGGTAAACATGATATCTGATGAGGTCGTAAACATGATATCTGCTGAGGAGGTAAACATGATATCTGATGAGGAGGTAAACATGATATCTGCTGAGGAGGTAAACAAGATCTGTCACGCCCTGACCTGAAAGAGACGTTTTGTTTATCTGTTTTGGTTAGGTCATGTTGTGATTTGGGTGGGCATTCGAGATTTGTTAGTTCTATGGTCTATTCTATGTTTTCTGTTTCTTTGTTGTTTGGCCAGTATGGTTCCCAATCAGAGGCAGCTGTCTATCGTTGTCTCTGATTGGGAATCATACTTAGGCAGCCCTTTTCCCCTTCTTCAGTTGTGGGATCTTGTTTTTGTCCAGCTCAGTTTATCCTGCAGAACGTGACGTTCGTGTTCCGTTGTTTATTGTTTTTGTTTAGTGTTCTGAGTTAAAATAAAGTAAATATCATGAGCACTTACCACGCTGCACCTTGGTCTCCTCATTTTGACGACGTTCGTCACAAGATCAAATACATTTTTATTTGTCATATGCGCCGAATACAACAAGTGTAGACCTTACCGTGAAATGCTTACTTACAAGCCCTTAACCAACAATGCAGTTTTCAGAAAATAGAGTTAAATATTTACTAAATAAACTAAAGTAAATAAAAAAATAGCAACACAATAAAATAACAATAATGAGGCTATATACAGGGTATTACAGTACAGAGTAACAATGTGGAGGCTATATACGGGTACCGGTACCAAGTCAATGTGCGGGGTACGGGTTAGTCGAGGTAATGTGTACATGTAGGTAGGGGTGAAGTGACTATGCATAGATAATAAACAGCGAGTAGCAGCAGTTTAAAAACAAAGGGGGGGGGGGGGGGGGTCAATGCCAATAGGCTGGGTGGCCATTTGATTAATTGTTCAGCAGTCTTATAGCTTGGGGGTAGAAGCAGTTAAAAGCCTATTGGACCTAGATTTGGCGCTCCGGTACCACTTTCCATGCGTAGCAGAGGGAACAGTCCATGACATTGGTGACTAGACTTTTTGGGCCTTCCTCTGACACCACCTAGTATATACAGTTGAAGTAGGAAGTTTACATACACCTGAGCCAAATACCTTTAAAAACTCAGTTTTTCACAATTCCTGACATTTAATCCTAGTAAAAATTCCCTGTCTTAGGTCAGTTAGGATCACCACTTTATTTTAAGAATGTGAAATGTCAGAATAATAGTAGAGAATGATTTACTTCAGCATTTATTTATTTCATCACATTCCCAGTGGGTCAGAAGTTTGCATACACTCAATTAGTATTTGGTAGCATTACCTTTCAATTGCTTAACTTGGGTGAAACGTTTCAGGTAGCCTTCCACAAGCTTCCCACAATCAGTTGGGTGAATTTTGGCCCATTCCTCCTGACAGAGCTGGTGTAACTGAGTCAGGTTTGTAGGCCTCCTTGCTCGCACACGCTCTTTCAGTTCTGCCCACAGATTTTCTATAGGATTGAGGTCAGGGCTTTGTGATGGCCACTCCAATACCTTGACTTTGTTGTCCTTAAGCAAATTTGCCACAACTTTTGAAGTATGGATTATGTGACGTTCAGAAATGAGACAAGAGGGAATTGATTAATTAAGCGACTGTTGTAAAATCGATATTCTGATATTCTTTGAGTTAATTTGGGAAATAGAAACTCAATAAAACTAATTTTCCCATGGTGCCCCAGGTTAATCAGTTAATAATTGCTTGATTCATTGCTTGATTAATTTAATCACGCAATTATAAACCGTTAATCATTCGATGAGCAACAGTCGTCACATTAACTAATACAACGGCACGACAGTGTTCATAGTGGATATATTATAGACTGTATTGTGTTCATAGTGGATATGTTATAGACTGTGTGGTGTATTGTGGATATATTATAGACTGTGTGGTGTATTGTGTTCATAGTGGATATATTATAGACTGTGTGGTGTATTGTGGATATATTATAGACTGTGTGGTGTATTGTGGATATATTATAGACTGTATTGTGTTCAAAGTGGATATATTATAGACTGTATTGTGTTCATAGTAGATATATTATAGAGTGTGTGGTGTATTGTGGATATATTATAGACTGTGTGGTGTATTGTGGATATATTATAGACTGTGTGGTGTATTGTGGATATATTATAGACTGTATGGTGTATTGTGGATATATTATAGACTGTGTGGTGTATTGTGGATATATTATAGACTGTATTGTGTTCATAGTGGATATATTATAGACTGTGTGGTGTTCATAGTAGATATATTATAGACTGTGTGGTGTATAGTGGATATGTTATAGACTGTATTGTTTATTGTAGCTATTTGCAGACAGAATGTTTCAGTGGTTCTAGTCTGGTGCTGAAGCTCTCCTCCTGGACTCTCAGCTTCTCTGTGAATTCAGCCTGTAACAACACAAGAGGAAAGACGTTGATAATAGTTTGGATAATTACTCATTTTTTACCACATGAAGACTGCATCTATTTCCCCGGCTGCGTGTATTCCCCCGGCTGTATGTATTTCCCTGGCTGTATGTATTTCCCTGGCTGTATGTATTTCCCCTGGCTGCATGTATTTCCCCGGCTGTATGTATTTCCCTGGCTGCATGTATTTCCCTGGCTGTATGTATTTCCCCTGGCTGCATGTATTTCCCCGGCTGTATGTATTTCCCTGGCTGCATGTATTTCCCTGGCTGTATGCATTTCCCTGGCTGTATGTTGGGCTGTATGCATTTCCCTGGCTGTATGTATTTCCCCGGCTGCATGTATTTCCCTGGCTGCATGTATTTCCCTGGCTGCATGTATTTCCCCGGCTGCATGCATTTCCCCTGGCTGCATGTATTCCCCTGGCTGTATGTATTTCCCTGGCTGCATGTATTTCCCCGGCTGTATGTATTGCCCCGGCTGCATGTTGGGCTGTATGCATTTCCCTGGCTGTATGTATTTCCCCGGCTGCATGTATTTCCCTGGCTGCATGTATTTCCCTGGCTGCATGTATTCCCCTGGCTGCATGTATTTCCCCGGCTGCATGTATTCCCCCGGCTGCATGTATTTCCCTGGCTGCATGTATTTCCCCGGCTGCATGTATTTCCCCGGCTGCATGTATTTCCCCGGCTGCATGCATTTCCCCGGCTGCATGTATTTCCCTGGCTGTATGCATTTCCCTGGCTGTATGTTGGGCTGTATGCATTTCCCTGGCTGTATGTATTTCCCCGGCTGCATGTATTTCCCTGGCTGTATGCATTTCCCTGGCTGTATGTTGGGCTGTATGCATTTCCCTGGCTGTATGTATTTCCCCGGCTGCATGTATTTCCCTGGCTGCATGTATTTCCCTGGCTGCATGTATTTCCCCGGCTGCATGTATTTCCCCGGCTGTATGTATTTCCCTGGCTGCTTGTATTTCCATGGCTGCATGTATTTCCCTGGCTGTATGTATTTCCCTGGCTGTATGCATTTCCCTGGCTGTATGTATTTCCCCGGCTGCATGTTGGGCTGTATACTTGAGAATGGAACAGTTCCAACCTACTTATGGAATTCACCCACAGCTTGTCCTACATTTGATCATGTCAACATTTCTACCATATAAGGTATGATGAGACCCACATGCCTGTTGAAACTCCCAGGAACATATCCCCCTTTCAGAGGGAAAAAAAATGAATGTTATTAAATATCGTTTAACAAGAGAGCAGCGATTTGGCCCGAGATGATCCACAATGAAGGTTAAAGCCGTCACTACCAACAGGAGACTGAGGTAGAGAGGCTGCTGGGAGTTCGTATCCCACACTGCATCTCTCTCTCTCTCTCAGTGTTGTGACAGGAACTGAGTCGTTCTATTAACTCATCTGATCAATGGGATCTTCTGCTTTAAGTGTAAATTGTAGCAGTTAAATAAGTCATTGACCTTGAGCAGACAGAAAAGAGAGAAAGTAATTGACCTTGAGCAGACAGAGAAGAAAGTCATTGACCTTGAGCAGACAGAAAAGAGAGAAAGTCCTTGACCTTGAGCAGACAGAAAAAGAGAGAAAGTCCTTGACCTTGAGCAGACAGAAAAAGAGAGAAAGTCCTTGACCTTGAGCAGACAGAGAAGAAAGTCATTGACCTTGAGCAGACAGAAAAGAGAGAAAGTCCTTGACCTTGAGCAGACAGAGAAGAAAGTCATTGACCTTGAGCAGACAGAAAAGAGAGAAAGTCCTTGACCTTGAGCAGACAGAAAAAGAGAGAAAGTCCTGGACCTTGAGCAGACAGAAAAAGAGAGAAAGTCCTTGACCTTGAGCAGACAGAGAAGAAAGTCATTGACCTTGAGCAGACAGAAAAAGAGAGAGAATGGTAAGAAATAGCTGTAGTTGTATGGTGGTGGATCATTCAGAATCAGGATGCTGCACACTGTTGGGGATGAAGAATCGCATTACAGCAGAGCCACTCAATAACTTGGACACCAGTCAGCCAGTCAGTCAGTCAGTCAGTCAGTCAGTCAGTCAGTCAGTCAGTCAGTTAGCCAGCTAGCCTGTCTGTCTGTCAGTCAGTCAGTCAGTCAGCCAGCCAGTCAGTCAATCAGCCAGAATGCCAGTCAGTCAGTCAGTCAATCAGCCAGAATGTCAGTCAGTCAGTCAGTCAGTCAGTCAATCAGCCAGAATGCCAGTCAGTCAGTCAGCCAGCCAGTCAGTCAGTCTGTCAGCCAGTCAGTCAGTATGTCAGTCAGCCTGTCAGTCAGTCAGCCTGTCAGTCAGCCTGTCAGCCAGTCAGCCTGTCAGTCAGTCAGCCTGTCAGTCAGCCTGTCAGTCAGTCAGTCAGTCAGCCTGTCAGTCAGTCAGCCTGTCAGTCAGCCTGTCAGTCAGCCTGTCAGTCAGTCAGCCTGTCAGTCAGCCTGTCAGTCAGCCTGTCAGTCAGTCAGTCAGCATGTCAGTCAGCCAGTCAGTCAGCCAGTCAGTCAGCCTGTCAGCCAGTCAGTCAGTCAGTCAGCCTGTCAGTCAGCCAGTCAGTCAGCCTGTCAGTCAGTCAGTCAGCCAGTCAGTCAGCCAGTCAGTCAGCCAGTCAGCCAGCCAGCCAGTCAGCCAGTCAGTCAGTCAGCCAGTCAGTCAGCCTGTCAGCCAGTCAGCCTGTCAGTCAGTCAGTCAGTCAGCCTGTCAGTCAGCCAGTCAGCCAGTCAGTCAGTCAGTCTGTCAGCCAGTCAGCCTGTCAGTCAGTCAGTCAGTCAGTCAGCCTGTCAGTCAGTCAGCCAGTCAGCCAGTCAGCCAGTCAGCCAGTCAGCCAGCCAGTCAGTCAGTCAGTCAGTCAGTCAGTCAGCCAGTCCGTCAGTCAGCCAGTCAGTCAGCATGTCAGTCAGTCAGTCAGTCAGTCAGTCAGTCAGTCAGTCAGCATGTCAGTCAGCCAGTCAGTCAGTCAGCATGTCAGTCAGCCAGTCAGTGTAGATGTTCAGCTCTTTATCACACAGGCCTGTCTAGCGTTATTACGTCTGTCACCCTATTCACTATTTAGTGCACTACTTTCAACCAACCTCTATGTCTGATAAACATGCCCCGCTTAAGAAACACAGAGTAAGAAACCGAACCAGTTCTTGGTTCTCTCTTGAATTGTCAGGTCTTTTCCTGCAAAATAATCGGGCCTGGGCCTTGGCGAGGAAAACAGGTACTCCAGCTGATTGGCTGTTTTTTAGGCAATTGAGAAATAAATGTACTGCAGCTGTCAAAAAGGCAAAATCAAATTACTTCCTTAATGCTATGACAGATTCTGCAGGAGATCCTGCAAAATTCTGGAAAACCGTTAATTCACTGAAACGGGGGAATTCTGCCGTTTCTCTTCCTAAGCAAATTACCTCAGATTCCTGTATCCTGAAATGAAATGTGCTGTATGTCTGGTCTCTCCAGAGTGATGGTGTGTATCTTACTGTGCTGTGTGGCTGTGTGGCTGGTCTCTCCAGAGCGATGGTGAAAAAAATGATATTTGTGATGCTTTTAATAAGCATTTCATCTCTGCTGGTTTTTTATTTGAAAGGAAAAGTGGCCATTGTGGCACTGGCCAGTTAGTTGATTTTTCGTCTTGCTTTTCAACCGTTACTCTGAAAAATGGTAACCCTGTTTTTAGTTTCCAGAAAATAACCGAAGCAGAGGTTCTAGCTGCCCTGTGTGCCATTGATACTAAGAAATCCTTAGGCGCTGACAATTTAGACCCGTTCTTACTTAAGTGTGCTGCACCTATCATTGCTGGTTCAGTGACACACATTTTTAATCTAACATTAAGCACAGGAATTATCCCTAAGGTGTGGAAAGCAGCTTTTGTTCTGCCATTACATAAGGGAGGTGACGGTAGTGATTTGGATAACTATCGACCCATCTCTAGGCTCCCTTGTCTGGCAAAGATCCTAGAATCTATAGTCAACAAACAGTTACAGGTCTTCTCTTTCTGCTAACAGTATTCTTAGCACCAATCAATCTGGTTTTAGATCTAAACACAGTACCACATCGGCCACTATGCTTGTTGTAAATGATATTGCAAATGCCTTAGATGATAGAAAGCACTGTGCTGCGTTGTTTGTAGATTTGTCAAAAGCTTTTGACACTGTAGACCATGCTATCCTTTTGAGCAAGCTGTCATCTATAGGAGTGGGCACGGATGCCTGCCGATGGTTTTATGACTATCTTAAAGATAGAACTCAGGCCGTCATGGTCGACGGGGTCAAGTCTGACTCCTTACAGTTACTTAAAGGGGTCCCTCAGGGTTCAATAATTGGCCCACTATTGTTCTCACTTTATATAAACAACATTGGTGATGATGTCAGATATTGTAAATTCCATTTATATGCAGATGACACAGTGATGTACTCTATTGCTCCAACAGTGGACCAAGCTTTAATGCAGTTGGAGTCTGATTTTAGGATACTACAGGGGTCTCTTTTACAGCTTAAACTTGTTTTAAACGCTAAGAAAAAAAATGTCATGTTTTTTTCTAGGTCTAAACTCTCAGTTAGAAACACTTTTGTAATCACTAGCTTGGATGGTACTCAAATCAAACAGGTCTCTGCATATAAATACTTAGGGGTATGGTTAGATGATAGGCTTTCTTTTAAAAAACATGTTACTGAATTGTGAAAAAGCTCAAATTCAAGATAGGGTTCCTTTATAGAAACAGGGCTTGTCTGTCCTTTGTAAATAGAAAACAAATTGTGCAGGCTACTTTTATGTCCGTTTTAGATTATGGTGATATTATCTATATGCATGCATCGGCAAACACATTAAAACCACTGGATGCTATTTACCATTGTGCACTCAGGTTTATCACGGGTGATAGTTACAAAACTCATCACTGTATCCTTTATCAACATGTGGGTTGGGCCTCTCTATCTGTGAGGCGAGAGCAACATGCTCTCTTGTTTATTTATAAAGCGCTTCTTTTAAAACTACCTCCATATATATCATCATTCATTTCCACTAGATATACACATTTTAAAACCAGATCACAGATGTGGATTACATTAGAGACTCCTGCGGTCTCCACAGAGTTGGGTAGGACTGCCTTTAGTTCCTTTGCACCTTATTTATGGAACAAACTGCAGATCCAACTTAAGTTAGACACTCTGGTGTCCCTTGCCCATTTTAAAAATGTTATGGAGGATCAATATGATGTTATCTGTGATTGTTTCTGTTGAATTGTGTCTTTGTTTTGTATGTTTGAAATGTTCTTGTCTGTATGCCTAAAACTGTACATGTCAACATGTTTACACAGGGCCCATAGGACTCTGGTCAAACGTAGTGCACTACATAGGGAAACAGGGTGCCATTTGGAACACATCCCTCCATGTCCTTATTGTCCTATTTAGACCCATCATAATGAAAACCACCTGTACTGTTTTATAAACATGACAACAATTAGTATAAAACAAAACCTGCGTTTCCTGTTTAACATCGAATATAATCAACTTGTGAAGGAAGATATGAAAACGTCCATGTTCTGCTGCAGTCAGCGTGGTTTTATCTGGACTGGTTATTGGACTTCAGCTGAGAACTGGCCTCCAGATGGATCAACGATCCAATTCAACTGTATATATCAACACCAGTATACATGAAGGTCGTTCATTTCAATAAAAACTATACAACAAAAAGCTTTAAAGGACTCAGGATTCATCATGAAATCTCACCTGCAGGTTTCTCAGCATCTCTTTGGTCAGGTCATCCAGCACGTCTTTCACATCCTGAACGTTGTACTCTTCAAACTCTGTAGCCTTGTTCTCCTTCTCCTGCTCCAGAACTGTTTCACCTGGTACCTCTCCATCCTCCACCTGGCTGGTCCTCTGGCCCTGGGTCAACAGAACACCTATCAGACAGGCTGGTCCTCTGTCCCTGGGTCAACAGAACACCACCTATCAGACAGGCTGGTCCTCTGTCCCTGGGTCAGTAGAACACCACCTATCAGACAGGCTGGTCCTCTGTCCCTGGGTCAGTAGAACACCACCTATCAGACAGGCTGGTCCTCTGTCCCTGGGTCAGTAGAACACCACCTATCAGACAGGCTGGTCCTCTGTCCCTGGGTCAGTAGAACACCACCTATCAGACAGGCTGGTCCTCTGTCCCTGGGTCAGTAGAACACCACCTATCAGACAGGCTGGTCCTCTGTCCCTGGGTCAGTATCAGACAGGTAGAATATTCCAGAAGGGAGATCCCCATCATTGTTCCATTATGTGTGTGGTGCTGCATGTTGAATAGGAACGAGATGAATGCAAAGCTACTGTCAGGTTCAGAATACCATTACAACTTTAACTACAATATCCTACCCTTACATTCTATTGATATATGTTTAAATCAACCGTTATAGTATTTAACTACAATATCCTACCCTTACATTCTGTTACTACATGTTTAAATCAACCGTTATAGTATTTAACTACAATATCATACCCTTACATTCTATTGATATATGTTTAAATCAACCGTTATAGTATTTAACTACAATATCCTACCCTTACATTCTATTGATATATGTTTAAATCAACCGTTATAGTATTTAACTACAATATCCTACCCTTACATTCTGTTACTACATGTTTAAATCAACCGTTATAGTATTTAACTACAATATCCTACCCTTAAATTCTATTGATATATGTTTAAATCAACCGTTATAGTATTTAACTACAATATCCTACCCTTACATTCTGTTACTACATGTTTAAATCAACCGTTATAGTATTTAACTACAATATCCTACCCTTACATTCTGTTACTACATGTTTAAATCAACCGTTATAGTATTTAACTACAATATCCTACCCTTAAATTCTATTGATATATGTTTAAATCAACCGTTATAGTATTTAACTACAATATCCTACCCTTACATTCTGTTACTACATGTTTAAATCAACCGTTATATTATTTAACTACAATATCCTACCCTTAAATTCTATTGATATATGTTTAAATCAACCGTTATAGTATTTAACTACAATATCCTACCCTTACATTCTGTTACTACATGTTTAAATCAACCGTTATAGTATTTAACTACAATATCCTACCCTTACATTCTGTTACTACATGTTTAAATCAACCGTTATAGTATTTAACTACAATATCCTACCCTTACATTCTGTTACTACATGTTTAAATCAATCGTTATAGTATTTAACTACAATATCCTACCCTTACATTCTGTTACTACATGTTTAAATCAACCGTTATAGTATGTACTAGCAGTGATCAGTCATAAAGTCAGGCTTTAGTTCTCAGTAAAGAGGTCTTCAACAGTGTGACAGCGCCCACCTGTGGTCATATGGGAAACGGCATGATCACTGACTTGGAATAGGAGTTGTGGAAAAGGAGTGATACTAACTCAGACATAATACACACTAATATAATCTGTATTATTGATTTATCTACTTGTCTTTTTAATCCAGATAGTATACTAAAATAGCAAACTACCTCTTCCTGCTGTTCAACAGGAGGAGTCATGTAATGAGGTAGTCCTGCAGTACAGTACCTCTTCCTGCTGGTCAACAGGAGTCATGTAATGAGGTAGTCCTGCAGTACAGTACCTCTTCATGCTGTTCAACAGGAGTCATGTAATGAGGTAGACATCAGTAGTCCTACAGTACAGTACCTCTTCCTGCTGGTCAACAGGAGGAGGAGTCATGTAATGAGGTAGACATCAGTAGTCCTACAGTACAGTACCTCTTCATGGTGTTCAACAGGAGTCATATAATGAGGTAGACATCAGTAGTCCTGCAGTACAGTACCTCTTCATGGTGTTCAACAGGAGTCATATAATGAGGTAGACATCAGTAGTCCTACAGTACAGTACCTCTTCATGGTGTTCAACAGGAGTCATGTAATGAGGTAGACATCAGTAGTCCTACAGTACAGTACCTCTTCATGGTGTTCAACAGGAGTCATGTAATGGAGGTAGACCTCAGTATTCATGCCTTCTTCCAGCGGAGCTACAAAGTCTGCTGAGCTGATCACCTCTATGGTCCTCTGGAATACAGTTAGTCAGGAAACATAGAGGTTGTAATCTCACAGTAGAATATGTTGGATGTTTGCCTTCACATTTGTAAATATATTAAGAAAAGGATCATATTACCTGGTAACAGAGCTTACTACATATTAACTGTATTGTAGGCTCCATACATGCTGTGATAACGAGATCTGATGTTATTATAGGCTCCATACATGCTGTGATAATGAGATCTGATGTTATTATAGGCTCCATACATGTTGTGATAATGAGATCTACTGTTATTATAGGCTCCATACATGCTGTGATAATGATATGATGTTATTATAGGCTCCATACATGCTGTGATAATGAGATCTGATGTTATTATATGCTCCATACATGCTGTGATAATGAGATATACTGTTATTATAGGCTCCATACATGTTGTGATAATGAGATATACTGTTATTATAGGCTCCATACATGCTGTGATAATGAGATCTGATGTTATTATAGGCTCCATACATGTTGTGATAATGAGATCTGATGTTATTATAGGCTCCATACATGTTGTGATAATGAGATTGGATGTTATTATAGGCTCCATACATGTTGTGATAATGAGATATACTGTTATTATAGGCTCCATACATGCTGTGATAATGATATCTGATGTTATTATAGGCTCCATACATGCTGTGATAATGATATCTGATGTTATTATAGGCTCCATACATGCTGTGATAATGAGACCTGATGTTATTATAGGCTCCATACATGTTGTGATAATGAGATCTAATGTTATTATAGGCTCCATACATGCTGTGATAATGAGATCTGATGTTATTGTAGGCTCCATACATGTTGTGATAATGAGATCTGATGTTATTATAGGCTCCATACATGCTGTGATAATGATATCTGATGTTATTGTAGGCTCCATACATGCTGTGATAATGAGATCTACTGTTATTATAGGCTCCATACATGTTGTGATAATGAGATCTGATGTTATTATAGGCTCCATACATGCTGTGATAATGATATATGATGTTATTATAGGCTCCATACATGCTGTGATAATGAGATCTGATGTTATTATAGGCTCCATACATGCTGTGATAATGATGTTATTATAGGATAGATACATGCTGTGAGAGGAACAGAGTGAACTGTTGTGATTGACTTTTGTTTCAGCACAGTACATGCAGTATAGGGCCGGTACATTTACAGAAAAGTGCTTCCATTAGTTTGACTTCTTCTGATGGTGAGTTAGTCAGAGATGACAGATAAATGGTCTCCTGATGGTGAGTTAGAGATGACAGATAAATGGTCTCCTGATGGTGAGTTAGTTAGAGATGACAGATAAATGGTCTCCTGATGGTGAGTTAGTCAGAGATGACAGATAAATGGTCTCCTGATGGTGAGTTAGCGATGACAGATAAATGGTCTCCTGATGGTGAGTTAGAGATGACAGATAAATGGTCTCCTGATGGTGAGTTAGT
This sequence comes from Salmo trutta, assembly GCF_901001165.1. Taxonomy (NCBI): domain Eukaryota; kingdom Metazoa; phylum Chordata; class Actinopteri; order Salmoniformes; family Salmonidae; genus Salmo; species Salmo trutta. The sequence goes on from NW_021823224.1 coordinate 26,508, forward strand.
TAGAGATGACAGATAAATGGTCTCCTGATGGTGAGTTAGTCAGAGATGACAGATAAATGGTCTCCTGATGGTGAGTTAGTTAGTCAGAGATGACAGATAAATGGTCTCCTGATGGTGAGTTAGTTAGTTAGAGATGACAGATAAATGGTCTCCTGATGGTGAGTTAGTCAGAGATGACAGATAAATGGTCTCCTGATGGTGAGTTAGTCAGAGATGACAGATAAATGGTCCCCTGATGGTGAGTTAGTTAGTTAGAGATGACAGATAAATGGTCTCCTGATGGTGAGTTAGTCAGAGATGACAGATAAATGGTCCCCTGATGGTGAGTTAGTCAGAGATGACAGATAAATGGTCTCCTGATGGTGAGTTAGTCAGAGATGACAGATAAATGGTCTCCTGATGGTGAGTTAGTTAGACAGAGATGACAGATAAATGGTCTCCTGATGGTGAGTTAGTTAGAGATGACAGATAAATGGTCCCCTGATGGTGAGTTAGAGATGACAGATAAATGGTCTCCTGATGGTGAGTTAGTTAGAGATGACAGATAAATGGTCCCCTGATGGTGAGTTAGTCAGAGATGACAGATAAATGGTCTCCTGATGGTGAGTTAGTCAGAGATGACAGATAAATGGTCTCCTGATGGTGAGTTAGTCAGAGATGACAGATAAATGGTCTCCTGATGGTGAGTTAGTTAGAGATGACAGATAAATAAATTCTTAGGGACAATGACAGAAAAGGACTCTCTTTATGGTCACTACCGTTCCAAGTTACTCACTAGCTTCCTTAAGGAAACCTCAACATACATACGGACGCACTGACGCACGTGAACACCCAGCCTCACCTTCTTTCCCAGGAGCAGTTCCTCTCTAGGTTGGTTGAAGAGAAACTCATAGAGTCGGTAGTTCTGAAAGAGACTAATAGTAAAAACAGGTGAACCAAGATTAGTAACCAACAGATCAGAACATCAACATCCACTATGAGTGAGGTTCACTGCTCTGAATGGATTATCACCAGGTAAGTAAGGGCAGTGTTAATGTGATATTAATCATGTAGACCCTACTAAAAAAAGGCTAATAGAGAAGAGTCTTGCTACCTGCACTTCAGGTAGTCAGTGATGGCCATGGCCTGTTCAGCATCAAACAGTGAGTCAACCTCTGGAGAAAGAGACTGGCGTGTTCCTGATATCAACTTGGCAAACTCGTTCAGGTTATCACCAAATGGCATCTGCTTCTCTGGGACATGAAGGACAGATATGAATACAGATATTAGCCACGGCCGGTCCATATTGACGTTAGCCATAAGAATCTTGACTGGAAGTTCATTACTTTTCTCTCTAGCAGGAACGGATGCTGCGCCAAGATCAGGACAGCGAGGAGCGTGAGATGTGTCAAATCGAGAAGATTGAAATACTGCTAGTTTTTTAATGAAATTGCCTTTTTTCGTCAGCATGCTAGGCTAGCTAATGCTAAAGCAACCCATTAGATTCGACAACACTTTCGGTAAGATACTCGCCACAACGCAAGGCATTGCATTTAAATGGAATTCAATGGGCATTGTATATAGCATTAGCTAGCCTAGCATGCCGACGAAAAAAGCAGTTTAAAAAAACAACACACAGTCCCTAATGAAGGTATTGATGATTAGGTGGTGAACACAGTCCCTAATGAAGGTATTGATGATTAGGTGGTGAACACAGTCCCTAATGAAGGTATTGATGATTAGGTGGTGAACACAGTCCCTAATGAAGGTATTGATGATTAGGTGGTGAACACAGTCCCTAATGAAGATATTGATGATTAGGTGGTGAACACACAGTCCCTAATGAAGGTATTGATGATTAGGTGGTGAACACAGCCCATAATGAAGGTATTGATGATTAGGTGGTGAACACAGTCCCTAATGAAGGTATTGATGATTAGGTGGTGAACACACAGTCCCTAATGAAGGTATTGATGATTAGGTGGTGAACACAGTCCCTAATGAAGGTATTGATGATTAGGTGGTGAACACAGTCCCTAATGAAGGTATTGATGATTAGGTGGTGAACACAGTCCCTAATGAAGGTATTGAAGGTATTGATGATTAGGTGGTGAACACAGTCCCTAATGAAGGTATTGATGATTAGGTGGTGAACACAGTCCCTAATGAAGGGCAAAATGTGTAGAATTGCAGCAAACTTTCAAACTGCAACCTTATCTCAGATTGTGAAATATTGGAGGAAATTAACTCTAAAACGTCTATTTTCTTCGCTCTGTTGTCAAGAGGGGGGCCACTTAAAAATTATCGCAAGGTAGGGTGGGACCCCAACGAAATGTTAATTAGGGCCCACAAAAGGGCTGTCTGCATGTGTGGGTATAGATGTGGATATGCAGGCCTGTGAGCCACTGTGGCCGGTCATGATGAGTTCAGATTGTGTGGCCCCCACCCCAATCAAAGTTTCTCCATCCCTGCTTGGGGCACACTCGTGGTAACAAATCAAAATTATAGGTTGCACAGCAAATTACTCATCACATATGTATATACTGTATTCTATCCTATTCTACTGCATCTGTCTATGCATTACTCATCTCATATGTATATACTGTATTCTATACTATCTACTGTATCTTAGTCTATGTATTACTCATCTCATATGTATATACTGTATTCTATACTATCTACTGTATCTGTCTATGCATTACTCATCTCATATGTATATACTGTATTCTATACTATCTACTGTATCTTAGTCTATGTATTACTCATCTCATATGTATATACTGAATTCTATTCTACTGTATCTTAGTCCGTTCCGCTCTGACGTCGCTCGTCCATATGTATATAGTCTTAATTCCATTTCTTTACTTTAGATGTGTGTGTTTTGGGTTTATGTTGTGTAATCTGTTAGATATTACTCGTTAGATATTACTGCACTGTCGGAGCTAGAAACACAAGCATTTCGCTACACCCGCAATAACATCTGTTAAACACGTGTATGTGACCGATAAAATTTTATTTGATACTGTCTGTTACCTACAGATCTAATGACATACCCCTGATATTGTCCAGTACCAACTGCAGTAGAGCCATGACGAATGAGATTTGTTGACAGCTGTAGTTCATCTCCGTGGCCCACCAGAAGCCAGAGACAAAGTAGTCCAACAGGGCTGCCTCCTTCACACATGTCTGGTAGTTCTTCAAACCAAGTATTTCTTCAAACTGGCTGTAGTAAAAAACAAAAAGGTTAGCATACATGAAACACTTCCAAAATAAAATGGCTATTAAACCGATATATCCGTGTTACTTACAATTGCACTTGTTCCACTGTCAAATCCAACAGCGTGTTGATTTGTTCATGGGAAATAAGTTTCCATTGAGGGTTGGATTTTTCAGCATAATTTTCCTGTAATAATTGGATTCAGAACACAAGTGAGTTTGGTTAGCTCTAGCTATGATAACGGTTTGGTCAAATAATCCAAATAACCAGACAAATGATGTAGTAAATATGTCAAATAATATCAACTATTAATAGGGTTTTAACATATTTTCCTACTTTGGACGCAGCGTCATTTCTGTCGTTTGTATTTTTATCCGCTGACTTGTTGCTTTGTTTCGCTTTTGCAGACATGTTATTGTCACCTGCGTTACCATGGCAGCATTTCCGCAGTGGACGGGTCACTTCCGTCCAGCTTCCGGTCAGTCTGGTCTATCGAGATGGATAAAGCTGATGCTAAGAATCTCAGTGTTACCAACTTAGCGACTTTGGTCGCTATATTTAGCGAGTATTCAGACCCCATCTAGCGACACATTAAAAAAATAAAAATAAAAGGATAGCCAATAGCTACTTTACTTACTGAGGAGTTGGCAACACTGTGCTAGATCTGTGTAGTCAGCTTGTAACCAGTTGTCCCCGCCGTACTGATACTAATAATTTTGGGCGAATAGCATACCGTCTCCTCTTTAAAACAAAGTCAATGAAAGTCCAGTATGAAGACAAGCAGAAGCTGCTTCTCCAGTAGAAAACCTCGACCACAGCACTTGAAGGCGTTGCCATGGTGTTACCTGGTTGACCTCATGGGTAGAAACATATCCGGGTTACCAGTTGTCTCGCACCGAACTGCGCATGTGCAAGCCGTCAACTCAAAAGCCATTCGTTTCGATATAAAGTTGCTTTTGATGAAAATTAAAAAGTGTAATTTTTCTCCCTTTCACTCGGTTGGAGTAATAACATGTTCAACTACTTAAGACACTAGCTTAAATCTATGTTGTGCTTTGTTAGGTTTTGACCAACTATTTGTTTGCATAACCAATATAATACAACTATTTAAACCTATATAATACAATTAGTTGTGGTGCTTAACTTATGAATACTAATGCTAAACATAAGAGGTTTATATTGTATTAACATAGATTGAGCGACATATAATAGACATGACTAACTGGAGGGTTGCTGGCTAGTAGGAGTGTAGGCTGAGTAGACTCTTGACACACACAATGCCTGATTGAGGGGCCGCTCAAGGACAGGTGTACGGGAGCGGCTGGTAGAATGGAAGATAACTGTAGCACAAGAATAGGCACTGTCCTTGGGTGTCTGACTCTCGGTTACACACACGAAGATAAGCTAGAAGACATCTATGCCTGGCAACAAAGATGCGTCTAGAGGCTGGGACCAGCCTGCACGCCAACGATAGGCTGGAGTAAGTCTAAACCACACCCAAGCCTCTACTCTGACAGGCCAGCAGTGAGCGGGAACTATCTCTGTCAGAGTATTTAATGAAGAACTTATGATGTCATTTAGAGTTCTCTGTCTGCCCTGCGAGGTGTTACAGAGATCCCGTATATACGAACCACACATTTACCATTCAAGTGTTTGCATTCATTAAAGTACAAAGAAATCAGAAGTTACTATGTGCTGACTATTTTGTCCTGATACCAGATCGAATTGACGCAACTTTAACAGCTTTTATATTTCGTGAAAAAATGATCAAATAGGAATGAAGAGTGGACATTAATTTCCTGATTCAGCTTTGTAGAAATATATTTGCTTTAGGGATCTACGGTCCAAACACTGAAAAGACCCACCTTGTCCCCTCAGCCCTCAAATTAAGTGAACGTTACATGACGTCTGATGAGTTTACACTTGCAGGTCAAAGGAGGCAGGAATGATTTTTAAATGGACCGGCCGAAAGTGTTTTCAGCCACCGGTAGTTTATGGGCGCTTTATATGCGCTACAGTCAATTATGAATGCATGTCTACTTATATTAACTATATAATTATTAATATATGCCTACTGTATGATAACTAGTAAATTAATTACTTCCTAGCAGGAACTTCTGATGAAGGAAAATGTTTTATTTCTACAATTTACAAAAGATTAAAAAAATAATAATTATTATTTAAAAAATAATATATATATATATAAAAAAACTAACAAAAACATCGTTACATTTATGAGACGTGTTTGTGCATTAGTAGCACAATTTCTAACTTATTTACATTTGTTTTTACTTCCTCTTGTATGTTGACTCCATATTGACTGTGGCTGACATGAGTAAAACTTTTAAACGTGTTAACCCTCGCAAGGCTGCCGGCCTAGAGGGCATCCCTAGCCGCGTCCTCTGAGCGTGCGCAGACCAGCTGGCTGGAGTGGTTACGGACATATTCAATCTCTCCCTATCTCTCCCTATCCCAGTCTGCTGTCCCCACATGCTTCATATGGCCGCCATTGTCCCTGTACCCAAAAAGGCAAAGACAACTGAACTAAATGACTATTGCCCATAGCGCTCACTTCTGTCAACAATAATAATATGAAAAAAAGTAACAAGTAATTAAAGAGCAGCTGTAAAATAACAATAGCGAGACTATATACAGGGGGTACCGGTACAGAGTCAATGTGGAGGCTATATACAGGGGGTACCGGTACAGAGTCAATGTGGAGGCTATATACAGGGGGTACCGGTACAGAGTCAATGTGGAGGCTATATACAGGGGGTACCGGTACAGAGTCAATGTGGAGGCTATATACAGGGGGTACCGGTACAGAGTCAATGTGGAGGCTATATACAGGGGGGTACCGGTACAGAGTCAATGTGGAGGCTATATACAGGAGGTACCGGTACAGAGTCAATGTGGAGGCTATATACAGGGGGTACCGATACAGAGTCAATGTGGAGGCTATATACAGGGGGTACCGGTACAGAGTCAATGTGGAGGCTATATACAGGGGGGTACCGGTACAGAGTCAATGTGGAGGCTATATACAGGGGGTACCGGTACAGAGTCAATGTGGAGGCAATATACAGGGGGTACCGGTACAGAGTCAATGTGGAGGCTATATACAAGGGGGGTACCGGTACAGAGTCAATGTGGAGGCTATATACAGAGGGTACCGGTACAGAGTCAATGTGGAGGCTATATACAGGGGGTACCGGTACAGAGTCAATGTGGAGGCTATATACAGGGGGTACCGGTACAGAGTCAATGTGGAGGCTATATACAGGGGGTACCAATACAGAGTCAATGTGGAGGCTATATACAGGGGGTACCGGTACAGAGTCAATGTGGAGGCTATAGACAGGGGGGTACCGGTACAGAGTCAATGTGGAGGCTATATACAGGGGGTACCGGTACAGAGTCAATGTGGAGGCTATATACAGGGGGTACCGGTACAGGGTCAATGTGGAGGCTATATACAGGGGGTACCAGCACAGAGTCAATGTGGAGGCTATATACAGGGGGTACCAGTACAGAGTCAATGTGGAGACTATATACAGGGGGTACCGGTACAGAGTCAATGTGGAGGCTACATACAGGGGGTACCGGCACAGAGTCAATGTGGAGGCTATATACAGGGGGTACCTGCACAGAGTCAATGTGGAGACTATATACAGGGGGTACCGGTACAGAGTCAATGTGGAGGCTATATACAGGGGGTACCGGTACAGAGTCAATGTGGAGGCTATATACAGGGGGTACCGGTACAGAGTCAATGTGGAGGCTATATACAGGGGGTACCGGTACAGAGTCAATGTGGAGGCTATATACAGGGGGTACCGGTACAGAGTCAATGTGGAGGCTATATACAGGGGGTACCGGTACAGAGTCAATGTGGAGGCTATATACAGGGGGTACCGGTACAGAGTCAATGTGGAGGCTATATACAGGGGGTACCGGTACAGAGTCAATGTGCGGGGTCACCGGTTAGTCGAGGTTATTGAGGTAATATGTACATGTAGGTAGAGTTATTAAAGTAACTATGCATAGATGACAACAACAGAGAGTAGCAGCGGCAATGCAAATAGTCTGGGTAGCCATTTGATTACATGTTCAGGAGTCTTATGGCTTGGGGTTGAAGCTTTGATCCAAGATGGCGTAGCAGTCAGATGTCTTTGTCCTGTCGTGTCCCATTGTTACGAGAATTATGTTCTCAATGTTAACTACAATTAAAATACTCAGTCTGCAACCCGGAATTGGTAAGATTCTGGTTGAATAACACAGACAGAGTCCCAGCTTAGAAGAGGCAGAATGTTTATTCACAAGAACGTTCTGAAGACCATTGTACAGACATCATTTTTATAGGTCACTCCTTACTCACGCACACACACATACACACAAACATTAAGGCCCCAGATCTCTTAACACTGTATATCATTACCCAGCAGACAGTTTCATTCCTCTGAGATTTAGGGAAACCTTGAGGGGTTCCTCCCTCTCATATCTTAAACCCTCAGAGTTCAAGCTAGGTCAGATCAACCACAGTTGAACAGTTTTTGGTGTTTACTTAAACACACAGACACACATCCTTCTCTTTCCCAGTTCAACCTCGTTAGATTTATGCTTAACATTTTAGTTACTCATTCTACATTGGCTTTCCTGTGGCTCAGTTGGTAGAGCATGGTGTTTGCAACGCCAGGGTTGTGGGTTCGATTCCCACGGGGGGCCAGTACAAAAAAAATAAAATGCATGTAATTAAATGTAATGTATGAAATGTATGCATTCACTACTGTAAGTCGCTCTGGATAAGAGCGTCTGCTAAATGACTAAAATGTAAATGTAAATGTACATGCTATATAGACCATATCCCTACTAGTTAAAGTTTCAGGGTAGAATTATTGAATCATTACATTCAAACATATAAATCCCTTAACACCCCATGTATATATCTTTTTACACTGTATTATTGACTGTATGTTTGATTATTCCATGTGTAACTGTGTTGTTGTATGTGTCGAACTGCTTTGCTTTATCTTTATCTAATAATGTTTACATATTTTTACATACTCATCTCATATGTATATATTGCATCTGGCCTATGCCGCTCGGTCATCGCTCATCCAGATATTTATATGTACATATTCTTATTCCATCCCTTTAGATTTGTGTGTATTAGGTAGTTGTTGTTAAATTGTTAGATGATATTACTTGTTAGATATTACTGCACTCTCTGAACTAGAAGCACAAGCATTTCGCTATACTCGCATTAACATCTGCTAACCATGTGTATGTGACCAATAACATTTAGATTTGATTTGTGGGGGGTTTAAGTGCCTTGATCAAGGGCACAACGGCAGGAGATGGGAGGTCTACATGGGATCAGACAGCAGCAGCTTTCCAGTGTCAGTAAGGCGTACATTCTCATGTAGGCTAATGTAACCGATGTGAAATGGCTAGTTAGTTAGCGGTGGTGTAACCGATGTGAAATGGCTAGCTAGTTAGCGGTGGTGTAACCGATGTGAAATGGCTAGCTAGTTAGCGGTGGTGTAACCGATGTGAAATGGCTAGCTAGTTAGCGGTGGTGTAACCGATGTGAAATGGCTAGTTAGTTAGTGGTGGTGTAACTGATGTGAAATGGCTAGTTAGTTAGTGGTGGTGTAACTGATGTGAAATGGCTAGTTAGTTAGCGGTGGTGCGCGCTAATAGCGTTTCAATCGGGTGACGTCACTCGCTCTGAGACCTTGAAGTAGTTGTTCCCCCTTTGTTGTTCCCCCTCTGCAAAGGGCCGCGGCTTTTGTGGCGCGATGGGTAACGATGCTTTGTAGGGTGTCGGTTGTTGATGTGTGCAGAGGATCCCTGGTTCGAGCCCAGGTTGGGGCGAGGAGAGGGACGGAAGCTATACGGTTACACTATAATGGGAATCATGAACATGTTGTTCAAAGTCATGGAGAAGTCATGGAAAACGTGTATAAACCCTTAACAGTGAATAATCAGAGGTCACTATAGCATAATGTCATTTGTGAATTTCGGTGAACATGCTTCGATGGAGCTCTATGCACAATTCCTTCGACCTCATGGTTTGGTTTTTGCTCTGACATGCATTTTCAACTGTGGGACCTTATATAGACAGGTGTGTGCCTTTCCAAATCATGTCCAATCAATTGAATTTACCACAGGTGGATTCCAATCAATTTGTAGAAACATCTCAAGGATGATCAATGGAAACAGGATGGACCTGAGCTTAATTTCGAGTCTCATAGTCAAGGGTCTGAATACTTATGTAAATAAGGTATTTCTGTTTTAATTTTTTATAAATTTGCTAAAATTAAAAAACTGTTTTCGATTTGTCATCATGGGGTATAGTGTGTAGATTGATGAGAAAAAAAAAGAATTGTATACATTTCAGGATAAGGCTGTAAAGTAACAAAATGTAGAAAAGGGTCTGAATACTTTCCGAATGCACTGTATAATAATACTTCCTACATGCAACTCCCTTAAAAATGTCAAATTGACTTTTACTCAACTAATTGCTTAGCATTTGTCGCGCGTTAAGCGCAGGATTTTGCCACCGGCAGCAGCCATCGGGTATTTCTTGTGCGGAGGCGTGTCTAAACGTTCACTTTTTCACCGGTGTGTTGAAGCGGCTGAAAGCGAGCAGACTGGAAACATGCCCCGTTAATGTGGCGGCTGGATTTGGATCGGATTTCTCCCACCCAGACAAAAAGATGATAGTGAAGTTTATCTGTGCGGTTGTTACCCGGTCCCTATTCCTCCTCATCTCTCTGATAGGAGTATGGAGGGTGGTCTGGGTTAAGAATAATGCTCTTTATTGGTTCTTAACGATCCTTTATCTTCCTCTGGTGGTCGAGATGATTCTAACCCTGAAGAGAAAACAATTACAGGATTATAAATGGTAAATCTAAATAACATAAAACTGTGAAATTACAGGATTATAAATGGTAAATCTAAATAACATACAACTGTGAAATTACTTTTTTCTTAAAGTTTAGTAGCCTTAAAAGTTGTTTTTTAATACCTTTTCATTTTATCTTTCCATGTCTCCAGGTTTTCTCTGGCCATCTTCCTGTTCCTCATCAGTATCATACCATCTCTATGGATTCTAGAGTTACATCATCAAGAGAACAAAGCTACTGATTCCAGGGTAAGGACTTTGATTTGCTGTTTTATTTAGGCTTTTTAATCATTTATTCCTTCACTTTAGTTGTACATTTATGTGTAACTTGCATAATGAGCGGAAATCATATACTGTACTCTGTGTAAATAATGCTGAATGTTATCATATACTGTACTCTGTGTAAATAATGCTGAATGTTAACATATACTGTACTCTGTGTAAATAATGCTGAATGTTACCATATACTGTACTCTGTGTAAATAATGCTGAATGTTACCATATACTGTACTCTGTGTAAATAATGCTGAATGTTACCATATACTGTACTCTGTGTAAATAATGCTGAATGTTATCATATACTGTACTCTGTGTAAATAATGCTGAATGTTACCATATACTGTACTCTGTGTAAATAATGCTGAATGTTATCATATACTGTACTCTGTGTAAATAATGCTGAATGTTATCATATACTGTACTCTGTGTAAATAATGCTGAATGTTACCATATACTGTACTCTGTGTAAATAATGCTGAATGTTATCATATACTGTACTCTGTGTAAATAATGCTGAATGTTATCATATACTGTACTCTGTGTAAATAATGCTGAATGTTATCATATACTGTGTGTAAATGATGTTGTTTATTTTCTATTGTCCACACTGTAGGCTAGAACACATAGTATAGTATCAATTTTAACTCATGTACTGTATGTCTGTTCATCTTCATCAGTGTGACAAACGGGATTCATCTGAAAACATAAAGAGCCTGATAAACATGTGGAGAGGGAATTCCACCAATGGCAGCGAGACTTTATTCCAGGTAGGCAGAAGCCACAGTGTTTCCTGTGTCCTGAAGGTTTTTCCTACAGGCCTGTCTAGACAGAGGCTGTCTTTATTAACACCAGTTTGTTTGGTAATGCTGCTGCTGCACCTCAAAGACTCTTATTGTGAGCTGGGACTTTTTTTTATAACTAAAATACATCGGCAGAAGTGCTTTTTTTAACACAACAACCCTTATTAATAAAAACGATTACAAGCTTAGTCACACTGGACTTTTATTCATCTGGCCTACTCTGCTGCTGGCTTTAGGACCCTCCCTGGTCTGAACTGGGGCCCTTCTCTCCCTTAACCTCTTTGAAAACATTCATTGATGTTTTTTAAGGAGTTTTTGAGATACTGATCTTTAATAATAACAATTCTGGATGGAGTTACCTAGCCAGTAATAACCTCTAATCAGTTATACTAACCACTATGTGTCTCTCTGGATGGAGTTACCTAGCCAGTAATAACCTCTAATCAGTTATACTAACCACTATGTGTCTCTCTGGATGGAGTTACCTAGCCAGTAATAACTAATCAGTTATACTAACCACTATGTGTTTCTCTGGATAGAGTTACCTAGCCAGTAATAACTAATCAGTTATACTAACCACTATGTGTTTCTCTGGATGGAGTTACCTAGCCAGTAATAACCTCTAATCAGTTATACTAACCACTATGTGTTTCTCTGGATGGAGTTACCTAGCCAGTAATAACTAATCAGTTATACTAACCACTATGTGTCTCTCTGGATGGAGTTACCTAGCCAGTAATAACCTCTAATCAGTTATACTAACCACTATGTGTCTCTCTGGATGGAGTTACCTAGCCAGTAATAACTAATCAGTTATACTAACCACTATGTGTTTCTCTGGATGGAGTTACCTAGCCAGTAATAACTAATCAGTTATAATAACCACTATGTGTCTCTCTGGATGGAGTTACCTAGCCAGTAATAACCTCTAATCAGTTATACTAACCACTATGTGTTTCTCTGGATGGAGTTACCTAGCCAGTAATAACCTCTAATCAGTTATACTAACCACTATGTGTCTCTCTGGATGGAGTTACCTAGCCAGTAATAACTAATCAGTTATACTAACCACTATGTGTTTCTCTGGATGGAGTTACCCAGCCAGTAATAACTAATCAGTTTTACTAACCACTATGTGTCTCTCTGGATGGAGTTACCTAGCCAGTAATAACTAATCAGTTATACTAACCACTATGTGTTTCTCTGGATGGAGTTACCTAGCCAGTAATAACTAATCAGTTATACTAACCACTATGTGTTTCTCTGGATGGAGTTACCTAGCCAGTAATAACCTCTAATCAGTTATACTAACCACTATGTGTCTCTCTGGATGGAGTTACCTAGCCAGTAATAACCTCTAATCAGTTATACTAACCACTATGTGTCTCTCTGGATGGAGTTACCTAGCCAGTAATAACCTCTAATCAGTTATACTAACCACTATGTGTCTCTCTGGATGGAGTTACCTAGCCAGTAATAACTAATCAGTTATACTAACCACTATGTGTTTCTCTGGATAGAGTTACCTAGCCAGTAATAACTAATCAGTTATACTAACCACTATGTGTTTCTCTGGATGGAGTTACCTAGCCAGTAATAACCTCTAATCAGTTATACTAACCACTATGTGTTTCTCTGGATGGAGTTACCTAGCCAATAATAACTAATCAGTTATACTAACCACTATGTGTTTCTCTGGATGGAGTTACCTAGCCAGTAATAACCTCTAATCAGTTATACTAACCACTATGTGTCTCTCTGGATGGAGTTACCTAGCCAGTAATAACTAATCAGTTATACTAACCACTATGTGTTTCTCTGGATGGAGTTACCCAGCCAGTAATAACTAATCAGTTATACTAACCACTATGTGTTTCTCTGGATGGAGTTACCTAGCCAGTAATAACCTCTAATCAGTTATACTAACCACTATGTGTCTCTCTGGATGGAGTTACCTAGCCAGTAATAACTAATCAGTTATACTAACCACTATGTGTTTCTCTGGATGGAGTTACCTAGCCAGTAATAACTAATCAGTTATACTAACCACTATGTGTTTCTCTGGATGGAGTTACCTAGCCAGTAATAACCTCTAATCAGTTATACTAACCACTATGTGTCTCTCTGGATGGAGTTACCTAGCCAGTAATAACCTCTAATCAGTTATACTAACCACTATGTGTCTCTCTGGATGGAGTTACCTAGCCAGTAATAACCTCTAATCAGTTATACTAACCACTATGTGTTTCTCTGGATGGAGTTACCCAGCCAGTAATAACTAATCAGTTATACTAACCACTATGTGTTTCTCTGGATGGAGTTACCTAGCCAGTAATAACTAATCAGTTATACTAACCACTATGTGTTTCTCTGGATGGAGATACCTAGCCAGTAATAACCTCTAATCAGTTATACTAACCACTATGTGTTTCTCTGGATGGAGTTACCTAGCCAGTAATAACCTCTAATCAGTTATACTAACCACTATGTGTCTCTCTGGATGGAGTTACCTAGCCAGTAATAACTAATCAGTTATACTAACCACTATGTGTCTCTCTGGATGGAGTTACCCAGCCAGTAATAACCTCTAATCAGTTATACTAACCACTATGTGTTTCTCTGGATGGAGTTACCCAGCCAGTAATAACTAATCAGTTATACTAACCACTATGTGTTTCTCTGGATGGAGTTACCCAGCCAGTAATAACCTCTAATCAGTTATACTAACCACTATGTGTTTCTCTGGATGGAGTTACCTAGCCAGTAATAACCTCTAATCAGTTATACTAACCACTATGTGTCTCTCTGGATGGAGTTACCTAGCCAGTAATAACTAATCAGTTATACTAACCACTATGTGTTTCTCTGGATGGAGTTACCTAGCCAGTAATAACTAATCAGTTATACTAACCACTATGTGTTTCTCTGGATGGAGTTACCCAGCCAGTAATAACTAATCAGTTATACTAACCACTATGTGTCTCTCTGGATGGAGTTACCTAGCCAGTAATAACTAATCAGTTATACTAACCACTATGTGTTTCTCTGGATGGAGTTACCCAGCCAGTAATAACCTCTAATCAGTTATACTAACCACTATGTGTCTCTCTGGATGGAGTTACCTAGCCAGTAATAACTAATCAGTTATACTAACCACTATGTGTCTCTCTGGATGGAGTTACCTAGCCAGTAATAACTAATCAGTTATACTAACCACTATGTGTTTCTCTGGATGGAGTTACCTAGCCAGTAATAACTAATCAGTTATACTAACCACTATGTGTTTCTCTGGATGGAGTTACCTAGCCAGTAATAACTAATCAGTTATACTAACCACTATGTGTCTCTCTGGATGGAGTTACCTAGCCAGTAATAACCTATAATCAGTTATACTAACCACTATGTGTCTCTCTGGATGGAGTTACCTAGCCAGTAATAACTAATCAGTTATACTAACCACTATGTGTTTCTCTGGATGGAGTTACCCAGCCAGTAATAACTAATCAGTTATACTACCCACTATGTGTTTCTCTGGATGGAGTTACCTAGCCAGTAATAACCTCTAATCAGTTATACTAACCACTATGTGTCTCTCTGGATGGAGTTACCTAGCCAGTAATAACTAATCAGTTATACTAACCACTATGTGTCTCTCTGGATGGAGTTACCTAGCCAGTAATAACTAATCAGTTATACTAACCACTATGTGTCTCTCTGGATGGAGTTACCCAGCCAGTAATAACCTCTAATCAGTTATACTAACCACTATGTGTTTCTCTGGATGGAGTTACCCAGCCAGTAATAACTAATCAGTTATACTAACCACTATGTGTCTCTCTGGATGGAGTTACCTAGCCAGTAATAACTAATCAGTTATACTAACCACTATGTGTCTCTCTGGATGGAGTTACCTAGCCAGTAATAACTAATCAGTTATACTAACCACTATGTGTTTCTCTGGATGGAGTTACCTAGCCAGTAATAACCTCTAATCAGTTATACTAACCACTATGTGTTTCTCTGGATGGAGTTACCCAGCCAGTAATAACCTCTAATCAGTTATACTAACCACTATGTGTTTCTCTGGATGGAGTTACCTAGCCAGTAATAACTAATCAGTTATACTAACCACTATGTGTTTCTCTGGATGGAGTTACCTAGCCAGTAATAACTAATCAGTTATACTAACCACTATGTGTTTCTCTGGATGGAGTTACCTAGCCAGTAATAACTAATCAGTTATACTAACCACTATGTGTCTCTCTGGATGGAGTTACCTAGCCAGTAATAACTAATCAGTTATACTAACCACTATGTGTCTCTCTGGATGGAGTTACCTAGCCAGTAATAACTAATCAGTTATACTAACCACTATGTGTTTCTCTGGATGGAGTTACCTAGCCAGTAATAACTAATCAGTTATACTAACCACTATGTGTCTCTCTGGATGGAGTTACCTAGCCAGTAATAACTAATCAGTTATACTAACCACTATGTGTCTCTCTGGATGGAGTTACCTAGCCAGTAATAACTAATCAGTTATACTAACCACTATGTGTTTCTCTGGATGGAGTTACCCAGCCAGTAATAACCTCTAATCAGTTATACTAACCACTATGTGTTTCTCTGGATGGAGTTACCTAGCCAGTAATAACTAATCAGTTATACTAACCACTATGTGTCTCTCTGGATGGAGTTACCTAGCCAGTAATAACCTCTAATCAGTTATACTAACCACTATGTGTTTCTCTGGATGGAGTTACCTAGCCAGTAATAACTAATCAGTTATACTAACCACTATGTGTTTCTCTGGATGGAGTTACCTAGCCAGTAATAACTAATCAGTTATACTAACCACTATGTGTTTCTCTGGATGGAGTTACCCAGCCAGTAATAACCTCTAATCAGTTATACTAACCACTATGTGTCTCTCTGGATGGAGTTACCTAGCCAGTAATAACTAATCAGTTATACTAACCACTATGTGTCTCTCTGGATGGAGTTACCCAGCCAGTAATAACCTCTAATCAGTTATACTAACCACTATGTGTTTCTCTGGATGGAGTTACCTAGCCAGTAATAACTAATCAGTTATACTAACCACTATGTGTCTCTCTGGATGGAGTTACCCAGCCAGTAATAACCTCTAATCAGTTATACTAACCACTATGTGTCTCTCTGGATGGAGTTACCTAGCCAGTAATAACCTCTAATCAGTTATACTAACCACTATGTGTCTCTCTGGATGGAGTTACCCAGCCAGTAATAACCTCTTATCAGTTATACTAACCACTATGTGTCTCTCTGGATGGAGTTACCTAGCCAGTAATAACTAATCAGTTATACTAACCACTATGTGTCTCTCTGGATGGAGTTACCTAGCCAGTAATAACTAATCAGTTATACTAACCACTATGTGTTTCTCTGGATGGAGTTACCTAGCCAGTAATAACTAATCAGTTATACTAACCACTATGTGTTTCTCTGGATGGAGTTACCTAGCCAGTTATAACTAATCAGTTATACTAACCACTATGTGTTTCTCTGGATGGAGTTACCTAGCCAGTAATAACTAATCAGTTATACTAACCACTATGTGTTTCTCTGGATGGAGTTACCTAGCCAGTAATAACTAATCAGTTATACTAACCACTATGTGTCTCTCTGGATGGAGTTACCTAGCCAGTAATAACTAATCAGTTATACTAACCACTATGTGTCTCTCTGGATGGAGTTACCTAGCCAGTAATAACCTCTAATCAGTTATACTAACCACTATGTGTTTCTCTGGATGGAGTTACCTAGCCAGTAATAACCTCTAATCAGTTATACTAACCACTATGTGTCTCTCTGGATGGAGTTACCCAGCCAGTAATAACTAATCAGTTATACTAACCACTATGTGTCTCTCTGGATGGACTTACCTAGCCAGTAATAACCTCTAATCAGTTATACTAACCACTATGTGTCTCTCTGGATGGAGTTACCTAGCCAGTAATAACTAATCAGTTATACTAACCACTATGTGTCTCTCTGGATGGAGTTACCTAGCCAGTAATAACTAATCAGTTATACTAACCACTATGTGTTTCTCTGGATGGAGTTACCTAGCCAGTAATAACTAATCAGTTATACTAACCACTATGTGTTTCTCTGGATGGAGTTACCCAGCCAGTAATAACCTCTAATCAGTTATACTAACCACTATGTGTCTCTCTGGATGGAGTTACCTAGCCAGTAATAACTAATCAGTAATACTAACCACTATGTGTCTCTCTGGATGGAGTTACCCAGCCAGTAATAACCTCTAATCAGTTATACTAACCACTATGTGTTTCTCTGGATGGAGTTACCCAGCCAGTAATAACCTCTAATCAGTTATACTAACCACTATGTGTTTCTCTGGATGGAGTTACCTAGCCAGTAATAACTAATCAGTTATACTAACCACTATGTGTCTCTCTGGATGGAGTTACCCAGCCAGTAATAACCTCTAATCAGTTATACTAACCACTATGTGTCTCTCTGGATGGAGTTACCTAGCCAGTAATAACCTCTAATCAGTTATACTAACCACTATGTGTCTCTCTGGATGGAGTTACCCAGCCAGTAATAACCTCTAATCAGTTATTCTAACCACTATGTGTCTCTCTGGATGGAGTTACCTAGCCAGTAATAACTAATCAGTTATACTAACCACTATGTGTCTCTCTGGATGGATTTACCTAGCCAGTAATAACCTCTAATCAGTTATACTAACCACTATGTGTCTCTCTGGATGGAGTTACCTAGCCAGTAATAACTAATCAGTTATACTAACCACTATGTGTCTCTCTGGATGGAGTTACCTAGCCAGTAATAACTAATCAGTTATACTAACCACTATGTGTTTCTCTGGATGGAGTTACCCAGCCAGTAATAACCTCTAATCAGTTATACTAACCACTATGTGTCTCTCTGGATGGAGTTACCTAGCCAGTAATAACTAATCAGTTATACTAACCACTATGTGTCTCTCTGGATGGAGTTACCCAGCCAGTAATAACCTCTAATCAGTTATACTAACCACTATGTGTTTCTCTGGATGGAGTTACCTAGCCAGTAATAACTAATCAGTTATACTAACCACTATGTGTCTCTCTGGATGGAGTTACCCAGCCAGTAATAACCTCTAATCAGTTATACTAACCACTATGTGTCTCTCTGGATGGAGTTACCTAGCCAGTAATAACCTCTAATCAGTTATACTAACCACTATGTGTCTCTCTGGATGGAGTTACCCAGCCAGTAATAACCTCTTATCAGTTATACTAACCACTATGTGTCTCTCTGGATGGAGTTACCTAGCCAGTAATAACTAATCAGTTATACTAACCACTATGTGTCTCTCTGGATGGAGTTACCTAGCCAGTAATAACTAATCAGTTATACTAACCACTATGTGTTTCTCTGGATGGAGTTACCTAGCCAGTAATAACTAATCAGTTATACTAACCACTATGTGTTTCTCTGGATGGAGTTACCTAGCCAGTTATAACTAATCAGTTATACTAACCACTATGTGTTTCTCTGGATGGAGTTACCTAGCCAGTAATAACTAATCAGTTATACTAACCACTATGTGTTTCTCTGGATGGAGTTACCTAGCCAGTAATAACTAATCAGTTATACTAACCACTATGTGTCTCTCTGGATGGAGTTACCTAGCCAGTAATAACTAATCAGTTATACTAACCACTATGTGTCTCTCTGGATGGAGTTACCTAGCCAGTAATAACCTCTAATCAGTTATACTAACCACTATGTGTTTCTCTGGATGGAGTTACCTAGCCAGTAATAACCTCTAATCAGTTATACTAACCACTATGTGTCTCTCTGGATGGAGTTACCCAGCCAGTAATAACTAATCAGTTATACTAACCACTATGTGTCTCTCTGGATGGACTTACCTAGCCAGTAATAACCTCTAATCAGTTATACTAACCACTATGTGTCTCTCTGGATGGAGTTACCTAGCCAGTAATAACTAATCAGTTATACTAACCACTATGTGTCTCTCTGGATGGAGTTACCTAGCCAGTAATAACTAATCAGTTATACTAACCACTATGTGTTTCTCTGGATGGAGTTACCTAGCCAGTAATAACTAATCAGTTATACTAACCACTATGTGTTTCTCTGGATGGAGTTACCCAGCCAGTAATAACCTCTAATCAGTTATACTAACCACTATGTGTCTCTCTGGATGGAGTTACCTAGCCAGTAATAACTAATCAGTAATACTAACCACTATGTGTCTCTCTGGATGGAGTTACCCAGCCAGTAATAACCTCTAATCAGTTATACTAACCACTATGTGTTTCTCTGGATGGAGTTACCCAGCCAGTAATAACCTCTAATCAGTTATACTAACCACTATGTGTTTCTCTGGATGGAGTTACCTAGCCAGTAATAACTAATCAGTTATACTAACCACTATGTGTCTCTCTGGATGGAGTTACCCAGCCAGTAATAACCTCTAATCAGTTATACTAACCACTATGTGTCTCTCTGGATGGAGTTACCTAGCCAGTAATAACCTCTAATCAGTTATACTAACCACTATGTGTCTCTCTGGATGGAGTTACCCAGCCAGTAATAACCTCTTATCAGTTATACTAACCACTATGTGTCTCTCTGGATGGAGTTACCTAGCCAGTAATAACTAATCAGTTATACTAATCACTATGTGTCTCTCTGGATGGAGTTACCTAGCCAGTAATAACCTAATCAGTTATACTAACCACTATGTGTTTCTCTGGATGGAGTTACCTAGCCAGTAATAACTAATCAGTTATACTAACCACTATGTGTCTCTCTGGATGGAGTTACCTAGCCAGTAATAACTAATCAGTTATACTAACCACTATGTGTCTCTCTGGATGGAGTTACCTAGCCAGTAATAACCTCTAATCAGTTATACTAACCACTATGTGTTTCTCTGGATGGAGTTACCTAGCCAGTAATAACTAATCAGTTATACTAACCACTATGTGTTTCTCTGGATGGAGTTACCTAGCCAGTAATAACTAATCAGTTATACTAACCACTATGTGTTTCTCTGGATGGAGTTACCCAGCCAGTAATAACCTCTAATCAGTTATACTAACCACTATGTGTCTCTCTGGATGGAGTTACCTAGCCAGTAATAACTAATCAGTTATACTAACCACTATGTGTCTCTCTGGATGGAGTTACCCAGCCAGTAATAACCTCTAATCAGTTATACTAACCACTATGTGTTTCTCTGGATGGAGTTACCTAGCCAGTAATAACTAATCAGTTATACTAACCACTATGTGTCTCTATGGATGGAGTTACCCAGCCAGTAATAACCTCTAATCAGTTATACTAACCACTATGTGTCTCTCTGGATGGAGTTACCTAGCCAGTAATAACCTCTAATCAGTTATACTAACCACTATGTGTCTCTCTGGATGGAGTTACCCAGCCAGTAATAACCTCTTATCAGTTATACTAACCACTATGTGTCTCTCTGGATGGAGTTACCTAGCCAGTAATAACTAATCAGTTATACTAACCACTATGTGTCTCTCTGGATGGAGTTACCTAGCCAGTAATAACTAATCAGTTATACTAACCACTATGTGTTTCTCTGGATGGAGTTACCTAGCCAGTAATAACTAATCAGTTATACTAACCACTATGTGTTTCTCTGGATGGAGTTACCTAGCCAGTTATAACTAATCAGTTATACTAACCACTATGTGTTTCTCTGGATGGAGTTACCTAGCCAGTAATAACTAATCAGTTATACTAACCACTATGTGTTTCTCTGGATGGAGTTACCTAGCCAGTAATAACTAATCAGTTATACTAACCACTATGTGTCTCTCTGGATGGAGTTACCTAGCCAGTAATAACTAATCAGTTATACTAACCACTATGTGTCTCTCTGGATGGAGTTACCTAGCCAGTATAACCTCTAATCAGTTATACTAACCACTATGTGTTTCTCTGGATGGAGTTACCTAGCCAGTAATAACCTCTAATCAGTTATACTAAACCACTATGTGTCTCTCTGGATGGAGTTACCCAGCCAGTAATAACTAATCAGTTATACTAACCACTATGTGGTCTCTCTGGATGGACTTACCTAGCCAGTAATAACCTCTAATCAGTTATACTAACCACTATGTGTCTCTCTGGATGGAGTTACCTAGCCAGTAATAACTAATCAGTTATACTAACCACTATGTGTCTCTCTGGATGGAGTTACCTAGCCAGTAATAACTAATCAGTTATACTAACCACTATGTGTTTCTCTGGATGGAGTTACCTAGCCAGTAATAACTAATCAGTTATACTAACCACTATGTGTTTCTCTGGATGGAGTTACCCAGCCAGTAATAACCTCTAATCAGTTATACTAACCACTATGTGTCTCTCTGGATGGAGTTACCTAGCCAGTAATAACTAATCAGTAATACTAACCACTATGTGTCTCTCTGGATGGAGTTACCCAGCCAGTAATAACCTCTAATCAGTTATACTAACCACTATGTGTTTCTCTGGATGGAGTTACCCCAGCCAGTAATAACCTCTAATCAGTTTATACTAACCACTATGTGTTTCTCTGGATGGAGTTACCTAGCCAGTAATAACTAATCAGTTATACTAACCACTATGTGTCTCTCTGGATGGAGTTACCCAGCCAGTAATAACCTCTTAATCAGTTATACTAACCACTATGTGTCTCTCTGGATGGAGTTACCTAGCCAGTATAACCTCTAATCAGTTATACTAACCACTATGTGTCTCTCTGGATGGAGTTACCCAGCCAGTAATAACCTCTTATCAGTTATACTAACCACTATGTGTCTCTCTGGATGGAGTTACCTAGCCAGTAATAACTAATCAGTTATACTAACCACTATGTGTCTCTCTGGATGGAGTTACCTAGCCAGTAATAACTAATCAGTTATACTAACCACTATGTGTTTCTCTGGATGGAGTTACCTAGCCAGTAATAACTAATCAGTTATACTAACCACTATGTGTCTCTCTGGATGGAGTTTACCTAGCCAGTAATAACTAATCAGTTATACTAACCACTATGTTGTTTCTCTGGATGGAGTTACCTAGCCAGTAATAACTAATCAGTTATACTAACCACTATGTGTTTCTCTGGATGGAGTTACCTAGCCAGTTATAACTAATCAGTTATACTAACCACTATGTGTTTCTCTGGATGGAGTTACCTAGCCAGTAATAACTAATCAGTTATACTAACCACTATGTGTTTCTCTGGATGGAGTTACCTAGCCAGTAATAACCTCTAATCAGTTATACTAACCACTATGTGTGTTCTCTGGATGGAGTTACCTAGCCAGTAATAACCTCTAATCAGTTATACTAACCACTATGTGTCTCTCTGGATGGAGTTACCTAGCCAGTATAACCTAATCAGTTTATACTAACCACTATGTGTCTCTCTGGATGGACTTACCTAGCCAGTAATAACCTCTATCAGTTATACTAACCACTATGTGTCTCTCTGGATGGAGTTACCTAGCCAGTAATAACTAATCAGTTATACTAACCACTAGTGTCTCTCTGGATGGAGTTACCTAGCCAGTAATAACTAATCAGTTATACTAACCACTATGTGTTTCTCTGGATGGAGTTACCTAGCCAGTAATAACTTATCAGTTATACTAACCACTATGTGTCTCTCTGGATGGAGTTACCTAGCCAGTATAACTAATCAGTTATACTAACCACTATGTGTCTCTCTGGATGGAGTTACCTAGCCAGTAATAACTATCAGTTATACTAACCACTATGTGTTTCTCTGGATGGAGTTACCCAGCCAGTAATAACTAATCAGTTATACTAACCACTATGTGTTTCTCTGGATGGAGTTACCCAGCCAGTAATAACTAATCAGTTATACTAACCACTATGTGTCTCTCTGGATGGAGTTACCCAGCCAGTAATAATCATTATACTAACCACTATGTGTTTCTCTGGATGGAGTTACCTAGCCAGTAATAACCTCTAATCAGTTATACTAACCACTATGTGTCTCTCTGGATGGAGTTACCTAGCCAGTAATAACCTCTAATCAGTTATACTAACCACTATGTGTTTCTCTGGATGGAGTTACCTAGCCAGTAATAACTAATCAGTTATACTAACCACTATGTGTCTCTCTGGATGGAGTTACCTAGCCAGTAATAACCTCTAATCAGTTATACTAACCACTATTTTTTCTCTGGATGGAGTTACCTAGCCAGTAATAACCTCTAATCAGTTATACTAACCACTATGTGTCTCTCTGGATGGAGTTACCTAGCCAGTAATACTAATCAGTTATACTAACCACTATGTGTCTCTCTGGATGGAGTTACCTAGCCAGTAATAACCTCTAATCAGTTATACTAACCACTATGTGTTTCTCTGGATGAGTTACCTAGCCAGTAATAACCTCTAATCAGTTAACTAAACCACTATGTGTCTCTCTGGATGGAGTTACCCAGCCAGTAATACTAATCAGTTATACTAACCACTATGTGTCTCTCTGGATGGACTTACCTAGCCAGTAATAACCTCTACAGTTATACTAACCACTATGTGTCTCTGGATGGAGTTACCTAGCCAGTAATAACTAATCAGTTATCTAACCACTATGTGTCTCTCTGGATGGAGTTACCTAGCCAGTAATAACTAATCAGTTATACTAACCACTATGTGTTTCTCTGGATGGAGTTACCTAGCCAGTAATACTAATCAGTTATACTAACCACTATGTGTTTCTCTGGATGGAGTTACCCAGCCAGTAATAACCTCTAATCAGTTATACTAACCACTATGTGTCTCTCTGGATGGAGTTACCTAGCCAGTAATAACTAATCAGTAATACATAACCACTATGTGGTCTCTCTGGATGGAGTTACCCAGCCAGTAATAACCTCTAATCAGTTATACTAACCACTATGTGTTCTCTGGATGGAGTTACCCAGCCAGTAATAACCTCTAATTCAGTTATACGAACCACTATGTGTTCTCTCTGGATGGAGTTACCTAGCCAGTAATAACTAATCAGTTATACTAACCACTATGTGTCTCTCTGATGGAGGTTACCCAGCCAGTATAACCGCTAATTCAGTTATACTAACCACTATGTGTCCTCTCTGGATGGAGTTACCTAGCCATAATAACCCTAATCAGTTATACTAACCACTATGTGTCTCTCTGGATGGAGTTACCCAGCCAGTAATAACCTCTATATCAGTTATACTAAACACTATTGTGTCTCTGGATGGAGTTACCTAGCCAGTAATAACTAATCAGTTATACTAACCACTATGTGTTCCTCTGGATGGAGTTACCTAGCCAGTAATAACTAATCAGTTATACTAACCCTATGTGTTTCTCTGGATGGAGTTACCTAGCCAGTAATAACTAATCAGTTATACTAACCACTATGTCTCTCTGGATGAGTTACCTAGCCAGTAATAACTAATCAGTTATACTAACCACTATGTGTTTCTGGATGGAGTACCTAGCCTTAATAACTAATCAGTTATACGACCACTATGTTTTCTGGATGGAGTTACCTAGCCG